>NW_028253084.1:0-107893 GCF_964263255.1 Lissotriton vulgaris
TATGAGACTTTACAAAGTAGAAAATTCACTGACGTAACCTGTGAAAGACATGTACAAAAAAGTTTTTTAATGCAAGTATTTTGTGTCTAGAAAACAAGGTGAGGATAAAACAGTTAAGTTAACAGTTTTAGACAAATTAACATCTGTGATTATTCTATATGTAGAAAAAACAATAATAGGGCATCAGATAGGATAACATATCCCTGACGTATATTCCCATCGTGTGTGCCCTCAACTCCTTATTTTAACCACGGCAGGGGGAGAAAAGACATTGTATTGCCAACCTTAGAGATAATTCTAAATATATAGTAAGGCTTATCTGCTACTGTTGGGTGTCACGCCTCAACTTACCCTGGCATGGGGCTCAGGGTGCTCTTTGTCCTATACAGCAAAAATAGGAAAATTAAAAGAAATATTTCTTGGAAAACTTAAAAGGGGGAAACTCTAGGCACTTCAAAAAGAGAAAGATATATGTAAAACGTGTGCATAAATGCATCTTTCTGCTGTGTTGTATTTTCATGATAGTGCAGGAGTAGACACCAGAAACAAACACATGCATTGGAGCCTCCCTCAGTCACCCTGTCATACTCAGAGCATGGCGATGACGAACCCTCAACTGAGCACAAGCAGCGCATGACTTGGTCGTCAATCTCAGCAACTGGATATTGACTACTGATGAGCAGAGAGTGCTAAGTCGAGGACCTGGATTTGTTCCCAATCAGAAAGGGAATGCATTTCAAGTTCATCCGAAACTATCCTGACTTTTCCACAAGATCAGATTAAAGTTTTTCTTTGTGGAGAACACTGAAACAAATCCCCCGGCCCATAAGGTCCCTCCAGAGGTGATAACATTCGGGAAAGCAGTTCTGAAGGATCTAGATCTTGGCAATGGAACCAAGCAACAGCCATTTTTGAAATCTGACCAAGCAGGAACATGTCTCTTAGGACTGGCTTTATGAAGGAAGGTGCCCCTTCCTGCACAATAACAATCCTGCATGCAAGCAACGGAGACACCCGTGCACCATAGTGCAAGGCTGCCTACATTGGGGCTAGGCTGCTGAAACGGCGCCAGCATAGGGAGAAGGGACAGGAATGCACCGTATTGCTTAAATACAATGTATTCCTGCCCTTTCACTTTGACACATGGCACTGAAGCAAGGTCCCTTGCTGCGCTGCCCCATGCCAACATCCCATAAATAAGACTCTTCGTGTGCTTTGCCTACCCAGTACTCTGGTATGTGGTTCAAACCTTGCTGTCTAAGAGCTATGTGACTTTCAAGAGCAGTGAAGAGGCCTGGTTGGTGGATTGACACACAGGGTGCAAACTCTTTGCCTCCCTCTTTGGTTTTTCAAGAAATGAGCCTGGACCCAGCACTCGAGCTTTGGCCTCAGTTTGTCAATGCATGTTCCCTGCTGAAAGAAACTGATTTCTGGCACTATTTTGTGACTCTGATCCTCACTGTTCTTTGCCGCGCCTTCTCTTCTGTTTGTCCCACTCAAATCTCCAACCATCTGAACCTTACTTCAAAAGCATAGCAGTCAGAGGTCCTGCCCTTTGGGCCTTGATGGGCTGACAGTTATTGGTGATGGACATGCATAAAGTGGAAAAGCATATTATCAAGGGGGTTTATCTCAGCTTTTTTGGCTTTAAAAGCCAAGAAAGCAGAGATAAAATGATCTCCCTATTACCTAGCTGTCGCTAATACCAGTTAGCGACAGCTAGTAGGAGATAGCGACCATCTTGGGCCCGACTTTGCATGTCAGTGATATTTATCACTAATGACATGCAAAGCGGGTGTGCCAAGATGTTAGCGACTGGAAACAGTCGCTAACATCGCTATCTCCTATTACCAACTTTTGGAGATATTCGCTGTAAGCGCAAATATCTCCAAAAGCTAACACCTGCCCTGAGCAGTTCTTAGCCATGTTATCCAATGGGAGGTGGATAACATGGCTAAGAGCATTAGCTCGGTAATGCATGAATATAGCTGACTTTTCAGCGATATTCATGCATTGCGGCCGATTTTTATCGCATTCGCGATAAACCTTGGTAATACGAAGGTTTATCTGCGATAGAAATCGCCGCAGCTCAGCGGTAACTTTTTTACTCTAACCAAGCAATAGCTATAATTATCGCAATTGCTTGGTAATATGCCCCAAGATTTCCACAGGCTTAGTTATCACTAGTGCAACCTTCAGTGGCACCATGGCTTGTTGTAAGGGGCCGATTGCACCCCAACCTGGGCATTATAACTTTCTACAAGGGTTGGGGACCTAGTTTCCTAGTAATAAATATAAGAATAAAAGTCATATGTCTTTGTTAAATGCTAAATAAAATGAAATACATTATATTAAACTGCCCCACTATAGTTATCTTCAACATTAGTGAAAGCTTAAAAATAATGTGTTTAATATATTTAAGCTATACATCCTCATCACATTAACCTCTTGTTTCTCTTTTTAATAATTTCTTGGTTGCTATCCCACACGTCTCTTCTCAGTGCCTATTGAGGAAGGTTACGTCACTGTCTAGGTTTCCCTCACATATTCCATTTCACCCTTACTGTGTCCTGATGATAGGGCTTCTGCACCATAATGTGCAGGTATGTATTGTTAGAAATTGGGATTCTGGTTGGCAGAGGTATGCACCCTGTCCAAGCAGGAATCACAATTCTAGCTAGGGTAAGTCAGATATGCACCCTAAATTAACCTGTGCTCACCCTCTGCTAGCTTGGCACAGAGTAGTCAGACTAAACTTAAGAGGCAATGTGTAATCGATTTGTGCAATACAACACACAGTAATACAATGAATACACCACAAAAAGACTCCACATCAGGTTAGAAAATTAGATCATGATTTTATAAATAAAACAAGACCAAAATGACAAAAATCCAATAAGTAAAAGCGCTTAGAAGCAAATATCGCTCAAACAATTAATTTGTTGGGCTAGACCAGGAGAAAGTGAAACATTTAAGCTGACAGAGATGGAGCACAGGCCGATGACAGGACCCACGCTGATCCCACTTTGAAAATGTACCTTAATCCTTGTCATAGCACGAGATGCATCGAAGATCTGCACACAGTTGGGGTGCTGTGCTGGATTTCTCCATGCTTATGTGACGATGCATTTGGTCCTTTGGGAGGAGTGCTTGTTTTGAGTGGGATGATTCCAAAGGCAATGTGCCTGGTTGCTCCATGGTGGAGGGGCAATGCGTCCAGGGCCGTACTGGGAATGCAAACCTGCCCTGGCAATTGAGTCGAGTCAGCTGAGGGGGGAGGCTTGGGAGTGTGCGCATGTAAAACACTGCAGCTGTTTTTGTTACAGGGGTCCTATGCTGCAAAACCGGACCCCGATTACAATAACTGCCTTCCAGTGGTCTAAAACCTGCTCCACCCTAGTTGCCTACTGGGAAAATGCCCAGTGCCTACTACGGCCAGTCTGGCCCTGGATATGTCAATCTTCTCCACACAGTGGCGGAGATGCGCGGGTTCAGAAGAGATGGTTCCAGATGCGATGCGTCAGTTCTGAGAGAAATGTGCCGATTGTGCTCCCGCAGCAGTGATGATACATCTGTTCTTCTTCCCGCAGACAGGAGATGTGTTTGCTTGACTGGAGCAAGCGACTGGGTCCATTTCCAATGGGCCAGGCACAGGAACAGGTGATGAGACTTTGATATCTCTGAGTCTCAAGCAACAGGAGGAAAGCCAACAAGCCCATGGATACACTCTAGGTTTAAGGCAGAGACCAGCTCACTCTCAGTAGGGTAAGAGAGCACTGGGCAGCAGGGCAGCACAGCAGTAAAGCAGTTCTTCTAGAGCAGAAGTCCAGCAGAGTGAAAGTCCTTGTAGCAGCACAGTCATTCTTCTGAGAGAGGTTCTTTACAGATCCAGAAGTGTCTAATTTGGTGAGGTCAGAGACAGAGTACTTATACCAAGGTCTTTGAGGTACACAGAGATTCTTTCTTCCTATCCCTGGCTCCAGACGCACTACAGGGGGTTAATCAGCCATGTATGTGGAGACTGGACACTGCCCATTTAAGAGTGTCAACTCCTCCTTTCCACCCTGCCCAGGATGAGCCATCAGGATGCAGACGGGCACTCAGACACACCTACCCTTTCTTTATGTGTGGCTGTCTTGGGGAAATGCACAAAGTCAAGCTAACTTGCTCGCTTCTTTCTAGGGAAAGACAGGATATTGCCACTAAATAATACCAGTGAAGACGAGTATGGGATGTGAGCTGAAATGCATTTCATGCTCACAGAATACTTGTGAAGAAAGGCGCAGTGTTTGCGATTCTGCTTCAGGATGCGTGCCACCTTTGGGGTTGTTTTTTAATGTGCACGCTGAACTGGCTTTAAAAATGACATTAATGTACTGTTTGCATGAAGGATTTCAAATGCTGCAGGATGATACTAAGTGCTGATTCACGCTCACTGCACATGCTCGTGTAAATGACCTTCAGGCTCCGTGATTCATGTAACTAAGGAGCCCTTTAAACACATGGGACCAATTGTATGAAGGCAATTTTGGGATCGCAAATGCCGAAATTCACAGAATTTCGGCATTTGCGATCGCAAAATAGCAGTGTCATATGTATGACACAAAAGTACCCCTCACAAAATAGGGAATCGCAAATTATACGATTCCCTATTTTGCGATTGCATTTAAGGAATCACAAATTGCAATTCCTTAAATGCAATGTAACAAGCACGGAAAAAGTGCAATTTGGACTTAAGGAATCGGAAATTACCACCAACTTCAAGTTGGTGATAATTTGCGATTTCTTTGAAAAATGCACTGTTATGTATTTTTAAAAAAGTGCCTTTGTCACTCACATACATTAGGGCATGTATGTGCAACACATCTGCACCCATGCTCATTTCAGGGGTGTTACAGGGTGTCTTTTTGACACCCTGGCACCCTTGAAATTGCATTCGCAATTTACGATTCTCCAATGAGGAATCACAAATTGAGAATGTGTTTCCATTCATTCCTGTGGGCCTCTAGGCCCATGGAAATGAATGGGGAGGTATTTGAGAATCGCAAATGGTAGTTTTCATACATATGGCCCGTGGTCATTTATGAAAGCAAGGTTTATTTGTGAGCAAGACTCTAAAGCAGAGCTAGAACTTGTTGACAAATATATTTTTGCTGATGTAAATGATGTTATTGTGTCTAAATAAAGCGATTGGATTCCCTTGAATTTTGCTTCAAAGTTTTTCTTTGCCAGAGAAGTTTTGTGTTGTTTTGAATATGAAGGTAGGAAGTTCCATGCCAACTATATTAAAGCCACTATGCTATGGTCTGGGGCCCCCTTCATGGAGCAACCTGGTGCATGATATATATTATATTTATATTAGCCCGTACAATAGTTACATTTTCATGCTCAAGGCATGCATGGTAACAGCATATGTTTTCTTTTAAAATTACAGTTGGGTAAACTGAAATTTATTACTATTGACATCTATAATGAATTTAATTATGTGTCTTTGCTCTTGACTATGATGTGAAGTTGTGCCCTGCACAAATCATTGGCATTATCAAAAGGATTTTTAGAAGTATCATTTCAATTTATCTGGTGCACCGGTATATCATTTATTGATAACGAATTATCATTTTTCAAGGTCTATCTATGAAATTTGGAAAATTTGAATATGTGATTATGAAATATGTTTATTCTTTAATTGCCCTTCAGATTAAGTGTTCCCTTGTCCTAGTGTCAGAGGCTTGGTAGTTTTCGCTTTATGATGGTCATTTCATTATCTGCAATTATCTGTATTATCATGTTAAACATACATTACAGTTTATTAACGCATATGTAAAATGTGCTGAACATCCTATTGCAGTTCTGAGTATTATATTGTTTGTATACATTTGTTAAATGGTACGCATCTGTGTAGGGACACATGCCGATCCACGGCTCTATTGTGCGTACGCCCTTAGTTCTTGTGAATATCCCGATTTTTGGTGATATTTTGCATTAGTATTCATCATAGAAACATGTTCTAAGATGGCGCCTATTCTGGTGTTTGTAGGGCTGGTCCCTTGTTGATGTTTACCTCTGTTAACAAATCTTTATTTAACCGGAACTGCTTGGCATTGGTGAGAAACACTGACGAAGGCTAACGCCGAAACATTTGTTTGCTGCTGAAAATAAATCACTGTAGCTGCTGCTGCCGGAGTGCTGTTTCCTTTCTTCAAGGGAGAGGATTTTTTGAGCGTGATATATATATATATATATATATATATATATCATTCCAAGCCCCCAAGCTTCAGAGATGCACTCCACAAGAGTTTGCTTACACAGAGCCTTTATTGCGCAAAACAGCATTCAGAGCCCAGTCAATTGATGTCCCTACGCGTTTCGGTGCTCCTGCACCTTAATCATGGGATGGGCCGTTGGAACACGAAGATAATGGACTGCCGCATTTATTACCCATCAGGCATGTGTTCCCAGGTGAACAGCATGCCGGGAGCAGTAGTCCTGATTTTTACCCTTTGGTGGGGTCCGTGTTTCAGCGAAATAAAAACTGCCCAATTTCGTGTCTCTGCACTTCTTAAAACCCTCCAGTGGGTCCCAGGTTCAAAACGCTGTTTGAATTAATGCTACTCTCGTGCTGGAACATATATATACTATATACTATGTTGTTTTGAAGGTCATGTGACCGTACATAAGCAAGGGAGTCACTCACACTCACGCTCGTGATCAAGAGGTTTTACCTCGAAACGCGTTGAGTAGGAGCTAAGAATAAAAGCTCTTGGATAACTGCAAAGCTGGCCTGGACATTCCTTTCTTTATTGTGTGGAATCGATTTTGGATATATATACGGACTTAAGGCAATAGAACATTTCCTCAACAAACGCCCCATATATTATGGGGTTCATAACAGGATGCTGTTATCCATGGTCCAAATGTGTTTGGAGCAGAATTTCTTTCTGTTTAATAATCAGAATTACCATCAAATCAGGGGTGTCGCCATGGGGGCCTGTTTCTCCCCTAGCTACGCATGTTTGCACATGGGGCTATGGGAGGAACAGGTCCTGGCGGGAGATCTGCTGGAAACCATGAAACAGCACGTGGTCACCTATTTACGTTACATTGATGACCTATTCTTTGTTTGGAAAGGGACGGAGGAGTCAGCAAGGAAATTTGTTGAAAGGCTGAATGTAAATAATTTGAATCTGCATTTTACATCTTGCATTGATGCGGAAAGAGTCTGTTTTCTAGATATGTAAATATATGTCAGTGAAAACTGTATGCAAACTAGACTATACAGAAAACCGACCGCAGGCAACACCATCCTGCACGCAGCCAGCCACCATCCTGGCCATTTGATACGCAGCATTCCCTACGGGGAAATGTTGCGTATCAGACGCATTTGTAGCAGCGAGGAGGAATGCACCTTAGCTCAGGAAGCTTGTAAAAATAGATTCCTTGCAAGGGGATACTCTAGATCCTTGGTTGAGTCCGCACAGAAGAGGACCCAACAGATATCCCGGGAATCTGCCCTGATCCCGAGAAATAGGGAGGCAGTAACAACTGCGATGGGAGGGGTTAGCAGTCCTCGCATGATTGTGACATACAGCAGGCAGCATTCAGCCTTAAGAAAGATATTTTGTGATAACTGGAACCTCATACTGGGGGATCCAGTTATTGGTAACAAGGTATCGAAGAAGCCTCTCCTGACCTTCAGGAAATCCAAATCCATGGCTAACGCCTTAGTCCAAAATGCCCTAGAACCACAGATGTCATCAACGTGGAAGGCTCTGGGAGGGGGTTTCAGAAAATGCATACAGTGTAAGGCATGCAAACATGGGATCAACAAATCCAGCTATGTTGTCCCATTCTCCAGTACCCCGTGGAGTATTACTAAACGCCTTACATGTAAGACAGATTACGCGGTTTATGTACTGGAGTGCACATGTGGTCTCAGGTACGTGGGGAGTACCCGCCTGCCGGTCCACAAACGTGTGCTTCAGCACATCAGAGCTATTTCTAATAAAGATCAGGCCTATCCTGTTGCTAGGCACTTTCAACAACAGCATAGCTCCAACCCCATGCATCTGTCCTACTTTGTCATAGATGCAGTATGGCCCATGAAAAGAGGGGGTGACCGGGAGGCGAAACTACGCCTGCTTGAAACCCGATACATCCTAGAATTAGACAGTAAGCAGCCACAGGGTCTTAATGCGACGGAAGATCTTTACACTTGTCTATAATCAGATGAGAGTATTTGTATATGAAAATTTCCGCGCTACGATTACTTTAGGATGGATTCTCTACTGTGATTTGCAGAGTTTGCCTTATGGGTATTTGGTTTTTTAAAATAATAACACTGTTGTTGTTATATTTGACCATCTGACGCCTCCTCACGATCTGTGTTAAGAGCTTCTTTTAAATAGGAGGAGGATTAGCCCATGGGGTATGACCATGGGTTGAACACAACATGTGTTTCTTTTGATCAAGTTTTGATTTCTTTTTTTATATATTTGTTGAGCACTAGCACGAGCACTTTAGGAAATGTCATTCACTTAACACTCATTTTGTGCCAATGTCAGAATATAATGTGTAACAATGTAGTGCTATCTTACAAGATTCTGTGCCCACTGGGGCTGTATTTCTTCTGCCGAGTGCCTTGTACATTTGGGGAGTGAGTAATTATGTGAACAACCAAGTCTTGTGAATCTATGGCTAAATTCTTGTGGGTTCACGTTCACGTTGTGATTAACTTGTATTCATACAGTTATTGAAATTTCTGTGGTTTTTAAAGTGTAAATATATATTTATATTTTATAAATTAAGCCACTTGTACATTTAACATAGTATGTATATAATAATGGCATACGAATGTTAGCACTTGGAAATGCAGTATTTTTTCTATGTTGCTGAAAACTTTGTTAGAATTGCGCGCGCACTTGCACTTTAAATGTATGGCATTGGCTGCTAGCAACTGGCCATGTGATCAAGCTGTGAAAGGCGAAACGCGTTATGGCGGCGGCAGGCTTGCTGAAATAAAACATCACGGTTAAAGCACCTTAATCTGGGTCCGTTCTTTCGTCAGCGTTGGAGTGTTGGGCTGAGGCGGCTGCTTTGGCTGGTGACGAATTTTCGTACATATATATATATATATATATACATAGATATATATTACCTACTGGCTGTCGCCAGTAGCTAAATATAGTGGACCTAGTTACCATAGGAAATTCCGAACATTCTATTGGGAATAACTTTGGCGCTGATTGAGGGATCTGCCTGTAATTTTCCTTAAATTTGCCTCGCTGCGCTCCGCTCCTTCCCTGAACGTTTCGGGGGGTTTCGTCTAGCGGGGGCCGAGAAAAAAGGGGGTCCCAAAACATGTTTTTCCCATATTAATTTCCATAGGGACAATCTGACAAGGCTACAGCTCGAACGGCTGAACGGAATTACACCAGATTTGGCAAAATGGTAGGGACTGGTATGCAGCAGTGCCTTTTGTATGTTTGGTGTAAATCCCTCCAGTAGTTTTTGAGAAAATTGAATTTGAAATTTTTCAACTGGCGTTTTCTATGGGACCTTTAGAAACGGCTACAGCCCGAACGGCTCAACGGAATTAAACCAAACTTGGCAAAATGGTCGGGACAGGTATGCAGTAGTACCTTTTCTTCCTTTGGTGAAAATCCCTCCAGTAGTTCTTGAGAAAATTGAATTTGAAATTTTGGAACCTTTAGACACGGCTAAGTGAATTTGCAAGGTTTTTAAAATGGTAATTCCTAACTATAATACTATATAAGGACTGAAACCTATGTTTTTTTAAGTGAATTTGCAAGGTTTTTTAAATGCTAATTCCTAACTATATAAGGCCTGAAACCTATGGTGTTTTCAGTGAATATATATATATATATATATATATAACCGTGAGCAAGCTACATGTTTGTAGCGAAACGCGTCGGATTTATTTGCTTGTATGTTGGAAATAACTGCAAATTAAACTTTGGGAAAAGAAAGAACTTTGTGAGTGCGTACTCATTTCTTCAATCGAGGAGGTGTGTGGAATATATATATATATATATATATATATACATATATATATATATATATATATATATATATATATATATATATATGCATATATGTATGTGTATATATATATATATATGTGTGTGTATATATATATATATATATATATATATATATATATATATATATATATATATATATATATATATATATATATATATATATATATATAATATTCACTTAAAAAACCATAGGTTTCAGGCCTTGTATAGTTAGGAAATAGCATTTAAAAAACCATTGAAATTGCTCCTATATAGTTAGTTGTACTAACTATATTTCGCGCACCCGCAATCCACTGCTGATGATGTCACATATTACATCATTCATGACATGGTCAGTGACATCACTGATGACATCTCGAATAACATCACTGATGACATCACTGATGACATCTCATTTGACATCACTGATAACATCACTGATGACATCATCCAGTGACTGTGTGTGTTCTGTAAAGTTTAAATATGTTTTACATATTGAATAATGAGTGGATGTATACGTGTCTGGATGAAGGATTTAGTAGGTGCATGACTGACTGTATGAGTGAGTGATTAAATGTGTCTTACTAAATGCATGGGTTAGTGACTAAACTGTCTGAATGTGTGCATCAGTAAAAATGTAAACATTACTCACTAATATTTATTTTTCAGGAAGACACACATTGACTGGATGGTATCATCAGTGATGTCATGAGTGATGTCACTGACCATGTCATGAGTGTTGTAATATGTGACGTCATCAGCAGTGCATTGCACGCGCAAGTTATAGTGAGTCCAACTAACTATAACGTGGGAATTTCAATGGTTTTATGTCAGTAAAGTTTCCAGCTAACTATAACTGGTGTGAAACCTATGGTTTTTTCAGTGAATTTAATAGGTTTTTTAAATGCTAATTCCTAACTATAACTGGTGTGAAACCTATGGTTTTTTCAGTGAATTTCAAAGGTTTTTTAAATGCTAATTCCTAACTATAAGTCTCAGTTTATAAGTAAGACTGTTAGCGCTCTAGTTGTTCTTTAGAACACTCTGGGACATTCTGTCATTGGGCTATATTTGGGCTACATCTGGCTGATATTTGGGCTACATTTGTTTTTTTGGTCTCTGGTGCCTATCTTTGGGCTACATTGGGCTACATTTGGGCTCTAACATATATATAGCCCAATGTAGCCCAATATATATTTTTTCAAAGTTAATTTTCGTAAAAAGCACTTGAGCATAGCAAAGGCACATCGGGCCACCAGTCCCTACAATTTTGCCATTTTTTTTTTTTTGTATATTGTTTTTTTTTTTTGCCTTGGAGCGCTCCCGGTGCACGCCCCGGTGAGCGCCCCGGAAAGCGTAGTTTTATCAAGAGCCCCGGGGCGCGCACCGGGGAGCGTCCCGTAAGCGCCAATATCGCGAACAAAAACATGATCGTGAAGTATCGCGTAGCCGCGTCCGCATGATACGCAAGGCGTAAGCGCACCCGGAAGCACTCGAGCGAATACGATCGCGCAACGTAGGCGTCCAACGCGCTTACGCGACGCGCCCCTGGGCGCGCCCCGGGGCGCGTTCGTAAGCACGTCGGGTCATGTGACCTGAAAATAACACTTTTCATTGGTTCATAACAGTTTTGGTTTCATAATGATGAAGCCCCCGGTCATGTGACCTGAAAATAACACTTTTCATTGGTTCAATACATTTTTTGTTTCAAAAGGATGAAAGACCCCACCTTTTTTCCTTATTCTGACTTTGTCCTTTGACTTAGAAAGACCTGTTTGTACCTCTCTGTACCTTTTTAATCTTTATAATGGCTTCAGTAGCAGCAGCAGCTGGTGCATCTGCACCACCACCCCCACCACAACAAGAGGAGGAAGAGGAGGAGGAAGAGGAAGAGGGGAGGAGAAGATGGCTTGAAGAACAAAATACCCCATACCAGCCAAGACCATACATTATATGGGAGTTTTTTTCGATCCCAGAGGGGAAGAAAAAAGTAAATGCAGCCAAGGTGACTTGCCTAATCTGTGGCATGGAACTTTCTAGGGGGAACCCTAATAAAAAATAATAAAATGTTTCATTTGGAAACAACACAATGATTCGCCACATGCAGCGCAAGCATCCAATACACTATTCTGCTGCAGAGATGAGGGAACTGGCCAGTAACCCTCCCCAATCCACAAGCACCACCTCAAAAAGAAAGCAACCACTCCGTCGGCACCAGAGGAAAGTGAGACGATGCCTTGCATTCAGCCACGATTTGCAGATTTCCGAATTATCTGTAAATATTGTGGGAAGACCATCTCCTACAGAGAACATAGCGTAAAGCTCAACGTCCTTGCTGGGGACAACCACAAATACCCCAATAAACCCTAATTATTTATTTTCTTTTTTTTTTTGCTCCAGCTGAGCCATTTTCAATTCCCTGTTTTTTCGTTTTTCCCCATGAAAAATACAAAAAAAATATAAAACTGTTCAGAAAACCTCAATAAAGTTTGACATGTTCTAAAAACAATAAAAAAATATAAAACAACAAAAAGAAGAAAAAAAACAGTTCTTTCTAGAACAACCTCCAATTTCTAAAAAAAGGCTACATTTTTTAAAAGCTCTATTATTCATTTTTCCCCATGGGACGCTCCCCGGTCTGCTCCCCGGTGCGGTGTGCGTACCGGGCGCTTCCCCTGCGCAAATAAAAAAAAATATATATATTTTGCCCCGCTGGACCCTTTTATGGCCCCCACATCAAACATAGGGGGTCAGGGGGGTCTATCCCTGCCCCCTTCTGGTCATTTCCCCCTTTGATTTTTCCACCTCTTATGTCTCGATTTTACAGAGACACGAGATGGCGGACTGTTTCGAATGTTTACAGCCACCCGAGAGCCAATCAGCTTTCTGTGCGCAAGTCAAGTGGCGCGCCCGGAGCGCTCCCCGGTGCGCGTACCAAGGCGCTGCCATAGATATATATATTTTTTTGAACCTAAATTACTCAAAAACCACTGGAGCACATATCTTGAGACATAGCAAATGCGGGCTACCAGTCCCTACAATTTTGCCAAGTTTGGTGCAAATCCATTCAGCCGTTCGGGCTAAAAGTGAGTTCGACCGCCCTATGGAAATTAACATGGGGAAAATACGTTTTGGGACCCCCCTTTTATCTTGGCCCCCGCTTGACAAATACCCACGAAACTTTCAAGGAAGGACCGGAGCTCCGCGAGGCAAATTTGAGGAAGTTTTCAGGCAGCTTCGTCAACCGGCGCCAAAGTTATTCCAAATAGAATTTTGAGATTTTGCATTGAAAAAAATTCTAACTATAACTACCTACTGGCGACCGCCAGTAGGTAATATATATATATATATATTCCAACAAACATCCCCCACAGGAGATAGATGAGTCACACAAAAACTTTGCTTGCTTGCCTTTAATTCGTGCAGAAGAAAAACGGGATAACGGCATTTAAAACCAACATGTTTCGTTTCTGCTTGAAACTTCCTCAGGGTATGCCTGCCCCAGATCCAAACGTCAATGTGCCACAGGTAAGCTGTCAATGTCCGTTTAAGTTCTTTTTCGGATGGTCCCGCCCAGTTGAGGATAGCTTCCTTTTCAGTATTGCTTTATGGGACCTGTGGTTCATTAGCGCTGTTTGTAGTTTAAACCCTCCAGTGGGTGGTGCAAAGTTTATCTCGTTGTGGTCACAGACCGCTTTTACATCTGCTACGTTTTGCTGCAAGTTTCCTCCACGTTAGCCAACTTTCAGGACTAACAGAGGGCCAAAACCGGAGTCCAGTCCCCGGGAGCACCGCGAACCCCTAGTCCGTTATATATATATATATACATATATGTATATATATATATATATATATATATATATTCCACCTCTCGAGTAGAAAGACTACAAGTGACGAGACCATGTGCTGACCATAAAATGTTTATTTCATGTCGCCCTCGGACGCGTTTAGCCTGACCAGCAGGCTTGCTCACCGATGCTTCAATACATTACAGTCGCCATTTTAACAGTGCACACCCAGTCGATCATGTGATTCGGAACTACAGCCTGGCCGACAGTGAAGAAAGACTCGTAGTTTTTTGTCCAGTGCAAACAAAATTACGTTTGTGGGTTTAGTGTTGCTCATTAAATTCATACAATTTGTCTTCAATATTCACAAAACCAATATTACAGCTTATCTTAATTGTAGCATTATTTTATTAATGGTAGCAGGGAAGAACTCACCAAGTTTACCATTCCGGTGTTGGGCACTGACGAAGGCGTAAGCTGAAATGCATTTGCCGCCACTGGAGCTGTTTTGGCAATTAAAGGCTGTCCTACCTGTTGCCCTTTGGGTTTCCGCTTCTTCTTTTTGAGGGAGGTGTGTGGACATTTTCTGCCCCAGCCAGAGGCGCATTTTGGAAATCCCTGTCACGTTTTGGGACCAGACGGTAACTGGCTTGCTTCGCGGCACTTTGGTTGTTTCAGTGATAGAATCTGTCCGGGACCCGCCCCGCTTGCTAGAGGACCTGAGCAGTTGAGGTATCGCACCTCTGTTTGGGCAAAAAGCCCCTGTAATATGGACTTCCTGCACTGTTGGTTGTGGCAGTAGAGGGGACTCGAGGAGAGACTTTGATAGCACAGGACAGTTTTGCCTGTCTTCCCATTCTGCATTTTGCGGTTCACATTTTACCAGCATTTAAAAACATTGGTTCTCCCTACATTGTTTCACCGACCCGAGTTGCTTGTACCATAAGGCATCCTGGGAGTTGCAGTTCGAAGGATCACGAACGTGCTGCAACAGGTGAGCTGCATTGCACGGGGGAGGAGCGGACTCACATCAGCTACTTTAATGGTAGCAGGGAAGAACTCACCAAGTTTACCATTCCGGTGTTGGGCGCTGACGAAGGCGTAAGCCGAAATGCATTTGCCGCCACTGGAGCTATTTTGGCAATTAAAGGCTGTCCTACCTGTTCCCCTTTGGGTTTCCGCTTCTTCTTTTTGAGGGAGGTGTGTGGACATTTTCTGCGCCAGCCAGAGGCGCATTTTGGAAATCCCTGTCACGTTTTGGGACCGGACGGTAACTGGCTTGCTTCGCGGCACTTTGGTTGTTTCAGTGATGGAATCTGTCCAGGACCCGCCCCGCTTGCTGGAGGACCTGAGCAGTTGAGGTATCACACCTCTGTTTGGGCAAAAAGCCCCTGTAATATGGACTTCCTGCACTGTTGGTTGTGGCAGTAGAGGGGACTCGAGGAGAGACTTTGATAGCACAGGACAGTTTTGCTTGTTATCCCATTCTGCATTTTGCGGTTCGCATTTTACCAGCATTTAAAAACATTGGTTCTCCCTACATTGTTTCACCGACCCGGGTTGCTTGTACCATAAGGCATCCTGGGAGTTGCAGTTCGAAGGATCACGAACGTGCTGCAACAGGTGAGCTGCATTGCACTGGGGAGGAGCGGACTCACATCAGCTACTTTAATGGTAGCAGGGAAGAACTCACCAAGTTTACCATTCCGGTGTTGGGCGCTGACGAAGGCGTAAGCCGAAATGCATTTGCCGCCACTGGAGCTGTTTTGGCAATTAAAGGCTGTCCTACCTGTTCCCCTTTGGGTTTCCACTTCTTCTTTTTGTGGGAGGTGTGCGGATATATATATATATATATATATATATATATATATATATATATATATATATATATATATATATATATATATATATATATATTCCACCTCTCGAGTAGAAAGACTACAAGTGACGAGACCATGTGCTGACCATAAAATGTTTATTTCATGACCCGTTTCGCCTGACCAGAAGGCTTGCTCACCGATGCTTCAATACATTACAGTCGCCATTTTAACGGTGCACACCCAGTCGGTCATGTGATTCGGAACTACAGCCTGGCTGACAGTGAAGAAAGACTCGTAGTTTTTTGTACAGTGCAAACAAAATTACGTTTGTGGGTTTAGTGTTGCTCATTAAATTCATACAATTTGTCTTCAATATTCACAAAACCAATATTACAGCTTATCTTAATTGTAGCATTATTTTATCGCTCAATAATTGGCATTTAATTTCATCATCAGTGGATTGGGTACCGGATATCGATTTCTTTGGATGTTTGTTTTGTGCAAAGAATTTCTTTAGCTTTAAATTTCTCACAAATTTAAACGTATCAATGCGCGTTTCCACGTAGTTGAAGTCTGCTGGTGGGCAGAAAGAGAGACCCAATTGTAGGACTTTCTCCTCTTTAGGTGTCAGGATAATTTTCGTGAGGTTCAGGACCGTATTATCATGTCCCGAAAATATGGTCGCTTATTTCTTTGCTCTGCTGGGCGCTGTATTGGATCTGTTTTCTCCTCTTGCGCCTCTTGCTCCACTGCCTCTTCCTTTTTGATTGCCTCCGTAGTTGACCCTCCGAATTGGACTCAGGTTGGACCTCCTCTCCTCCTCTAAAAAAGCAAATTCGCCGATAACTGAAGGGATCAATTGTTTGCTCGGTCTACTTTGCCCTTCCTCCAGGTCTGTGTCGACTTCTGAGCTAAGGAGAGTACTTTCATCTGATTGAGGGTCTGGTCGCTTTGAATCAGGATTAAGCCGTTGTTTACGCATAGTATCGAATTTTTTAGCAAATGTATATATCTGGCCACGCTCATAGTCTCGCTTGTCTCTCAGGAATTTTTCAGCTTTTCTTTCTGTTATACTTAATTCCAGTTTTTTCAGTCGTTCTGCATATCTTTTTTGAATTTGCTAATTGAGTCTTGATCCGGTTCTTTCTCTAGCATCTGGAGTATTTGATCGATTTCCGTTAACATTTTCTCTCTGTCGGATTCAGCGTACTTAATCAAGATTGCTAGCATTTTACTGGAAGAGTCATGGTTATTATAAATAAGTTTTAGGGGTGTTAGAGTTAGCTGGACATTTCACTCATACTCATACAAAACCATTGAAATTGCTCCTATATAGTTAGTTGTACTAACTATATTTCGCGCACCCGCAATCCACTGCTGATGATGTCACATATTACATCATTCATGACATGGTCAGTGACATCACTGATGACATCTCAAATGACATCACTGATGACATCATCCAGTGAATGTGGTTTGCTTCGTTATTTAAATATTCATTATATATAGCAATTTGCATTGAAGAATGAGTGGATATATAAAAATAAATATTTGGATGGAGGATTTAATAGCAATGTAATTGACTGTTTACTTTAACAATGTATAGTGTCTCCCTAAATATAGTGGATAGTGACTAAACTGTGTGAATATCTGTATCAATTTGTCAGTTGTTGTGTAAACTGGTTCTCTAGTTGGTAACTAGCTATGTGAAAGTCTATATTAATTATTAATTAGTTAACTGAGTATTTGTATTGGAGAGTGAATGTGTGTGTGGTTCGGTGGGGGGTGGAGGTGTGAGTGCCCAAAGATGTGTGAATAGTTGATTCAGTAGATATATGAAGTTAAAACTACATGTTATAATAGTTGTTTGGGTGAGTGAATATCTTTATGGGAGTGGTGATGAGCAAATATATTTCTCTTTAGTGCATGTCCAACAAAGTAGAAAAATAAAAGGCAGTGTATATGTCAGTTTATATGTCAGTTTTTGTATATAAATAAGTATTCATAAGACTCAATGATTCTGTAAGTGACTATATGGATGACTGTATACTTGTAATAATGATTTTATAATACAGTAAGTATGACTTACTATGTAAATGAATAGATGAAGTGGTGTTTGTATAAGTGTGTAGCTAAGTAAGTATGTAAGTATGATCCATTGTTTGCATAAGTGAGTAGGATAACTTCATATTTTAATAGGTTGTGTGCTGGTGTGTAATGACAATATCGGTGTATTAGTATTTTTCATAGTGTTCTATTTTTCATTGACAGCATGTATGATTGAATCTACAGGTAAGTGATTAGATGTGTGTATACATATAGGAATCACTGAGTGGGTTTTTAGATACTTGTATTGCTGTGTCAATGGATTCAAATACGACACTCTGTATTTTACAAAGAGTGATGAAAGATTGTACTAGTGTATGAAAAGGTGTATGTGATTGTCACGTGGATGATGTCATCAGTGATGTCATCAGTGATGTAATTTGAGATGTCATCAGTGATGTCACTGACCATGTCATGAATGATGTCATATGTGACATCATCAGCAGTGGATTGCGGGTGCGCGAAATATAGTTAGTACAACTAACTATATAGGAGCTATTTCAATGGTTTTGTATGAGTGAAATGTCCAGCTAACTCTAACACCCCTAAAACTTATAGTTTTTTGAGTGAATTTTAAAGGTTTTTTAAATGCTAATTCCTAACTATATAAGGCATGAAACCTATGGTTTTTTCAGTGAATTTGCAAGGTTTTTTAAATGCTAATTCCTAACTATATAAGGCCTGAAACCTATGTTTTTTTCAGTGAATTTCAAAGGTTTTTTTAATGCTAATTCCTAACTATATAAGACCTGAAAGCCCACCAGGAATCTCCAGTATGCGCCAGGGGACTGCATTGCAGAGAGGTGTAATGAAGCCACGCCCCTTTTTACACCTCTCCGCAACGCAGCCCCCTGGCACGTTTGCAGAGGGGGAACTAATTCCCCTTGCATACTGGGGGTCCCTGGGGGCCAACTAGCCCACCAGGAGCCTCCAGTATGCGCCAGGGGGCTGCATTGCAGAGAGGTGTAATGAGGCCACATCCTTTTTTACACCTCTCTGCAACGCAGCCCCCGTGCATGTTTGAAGAGGGGGAACTAATTCCCCTTGCATACTTGGGGTCCCTGGGGACCTACTAGCCCACCTGGAACCTTCAGTATGCGCCAGGGGGCTGCATTGCACAGAGGTGTAATGAGGCTATGCCCGTTTTTACACCTCTCTGCAACGCAGGACACTGGCGCGTTTGCAGAGGGGGGACGAATTCCCCTTGCATACTGGGGGTCCCTGGATCATATCTGCCCAAACGCCGATATTCCGAACGATTGAAAATGACTTTTCTTGAGAAACATTTGGATTTGGATTATCATGTCTTATACTTTGGAATTTTTGAAAGACTGACTTTGAGGATGCTATAAATTACTCAAGTCTGCCCGAATTGTGTGGGTAAAATTGATACCTAGTCACTTTGAATAAGAATGTACTTACGTCTCGTCTAACATTTGGAAGAAATATCTAGTTATATGACAACAGGATACCAACATAACTTGAAGGAAATAAGAACGCCCTGAAGAAGTTCTGTTGTACAGAATGAAACGCCTCGGCTGGCTGTGGTACATAAACTTAAGGAAAATAAAAGCATTTGAATACACACCAAGATTCAGCGCTTCAATAAGGACTCGAAGTGATATGATTTGATTGGACTTATTGTGCAAGTGGTGCTGTGCCAAACTTTGGAATATTCTCCACTACTCTCTACCACTTACTCTCTACTACTCCACTACTCTCTAATACTCACTCTCTACTACTCATTCTCTACTACTCTACTACTCTCTCCTACTCTCTCTCTACTACTCACTCCCTACTACTCACTATCTACTACTCTCTACTACTCACTCTCTACTACTCACTCTCTACTACTCACTCCCTACTTCTCACTCTCTACTACTCTCTACTACTCACTCTCTACTACGCTCTACTACTCACTCTCTACTACTCTCTCTTTACTACTCTCTACTACTCACTCTCTACTACTCACTCTACTACTCACTCTATACTACTCTCTACTACTCACTCTCTACTACTCTCTCTCTACTACTCTCTACTACTCACTCTCTACTACTCTCTACTATTCTCTCTCTCTGCTACTCACTCTCTACTACTCTCTACTCCTCACTCTCTACTACTCACTCTCTACTACTCTCTACTACTCACTCTTTACTACTCTCTACTACTCACTCTCTACTGCTCTCTACTACTCACTCTACTACTTACTCTCTACTCACTCTCTACTACTCACTCTCTACTACTCACTCTCTACTACTCTCTACTACTCACTCTACTATTCACTCTACTACTCTCTACTACTCACTCTCTGCTACTCTCTCTACTGCTCTCTACTACTCTCTACTACTCACTCTCAACTCTCTATTACTCACTTTCTACTCTCTACCTCCCTACATCTCTCTACTTCTCTCTCTACTAGTCTCTACCTCTCTACTTCTACCTCTCTACCTCTACCTCTCTACCTCTCTCTACACGTACACATATACACATATATATATATGCATATATATGCAAATGCATTTATATATGTGTATGTGTAAATATATATACATACATATATAAACATATATAATCTGCATATCTATATAAATACAAATATAAATGCATGCATACATATTACCAACTGGCGATAGCCAATAAGTATATATAGTTAGGATTAGCTACCATAGGAAATCCGCAACATTCTATTGGGAATAACTTTGGCGCCGGTTGAGGAATTTGCGTGTAAATTTCCAAAATGTTGGCCAGCTCCGCTGCGGTCCTTCCCTGAAAGTTTCGGGGGGATTCGTGAAGTGGGGGCTGAGAAAAAAAGGGGGTCCCAAAACTTGTTTTCCCCATGTTAATTTCCATAGGACGGTCTGACAAGTCTACCGCCCGAACCACTGAACGGAATTACACCAAACTTGGCAAAATTGTAGGGACTGGTACGCAGATGTGCCTTTGCTATATTTGGTGAAAATTGCTCCAGTGGTTTTTATGAAAATTAACTTCAAAAACACATATATATCTGGGCGGAGCCTAACCACACATCTCATCGTGAGATCTGATTGGCTGTCAGCACTTCATCCAAGAAGTGTTGGCAGCCATCTTGGGACCAATATACATGATAGCACCTCATTAAAAAGCATTGTAGTTAATAGAGGGTTTTAGGACTTTAGTTACATTATAAATCATTTGTTGATGGTACCATACTCATTTTAGGAATTGTAGTGTGTTCTAAGGTGATTTTATCATGTGAAAAAGCCTTCTGCTGGGATATCATGAATCATGTTTGAAATAAAACTATTATCTCATGCTTTTCCCACCGTGGTTTGGAAGGGGATCTATAAGCTAAACTGAAAGCCTATTTTCTGTAAATTCACATTATCTTTCTCAGTCATGTGAGAATGAAGTCTGACATTCTCAGTAAAACATGTACATCCAACACGGACAGAGACTGTCAGTTGATTCCTTTTTGTTCTACTGCAGCCTCCTAGAGTGTTCTAAAGAACAACTAGAGCGCTAACAGTCCTACTTATTACAAAGGTATGGTACACCTGAAGCCATCTTGATTGGAATAATGTGGTAACTCTTAAAACATTTAATTTAAAAAGGAACAAAATGAGGGGGTATATTATGCCATAGAAAGTATGATTAGTGCTGCAGAAAGAAAAATTAGGGTACATTTTGAGTGACTTCTCAAATCCTCTTCTATTTCATGAAAAAATTCTGACATGCAGTCTCCCAAGATGGCCACCAGAGACAAAAGAGCCCAAATGTAGCCCAAATATCACCCAGATGTAGCCGAAGTATAGCCCAATGACAGAATGTCCCAGAGTGTTCCAAAGAACAAGTAGAGCGCTAACAGTCCTACTTATTACAAAGGTATGGCACACCTGAAGCCATCTTGATTGGAATAAAGTGGTAACTCTTAAAACATTTAATGTAAAAAGGAACAAAATGAGGGGGTATATTTTACCATAGAAAGTATGATTAGTGCTGCAGAAAGAAAAAATTAGGGTACATTTTGAGTGACTTCTCAAATCCTCTTCAATTTCATTAAAAAATTCGGACATGTAGTCTCCCAAGATGGCCACCAGAGAGATAAAAGAGCCCAAATGTAGCCCAAATATCACCCAGATGTAGCCCAAGTATAGCCCAATTACAGACTGTCCCAGAGTGTTCTAAAGAACAACTAGAGTGCTAACAGTCTTACTTGTGATAAAAGTATGGCACACCAGAAGCCATCTTGATTGGAATGAAGTGGTAAGTCTGAAAACATTTAATTTGAAAAGGAACAAAATGAGGGGGCTCATTTTGCCATAGAAAGTATTATTAGTGCTTCAGAAAGAAAAATTAGGGCACATTTTGAGTGACTTTTCAAATCCTCTTCTATTTCATTAAAAAAATGCTGACATGCAGACTGAAACATGTACTTTGAATACCAGCAGCAGACTTCCCTGGTGAGCAGTAGCTTTACTACTGTGATCTAATGAGCAACTAGAGTGCTAACATTCAGAATTTATGGCAAATGTGTGACACATCTGAATGCCTTCTTGATGGAACCAAAGTAAACAAGCATTAAAAATGCAATAGAGCTCGCCCTCGTTTAAGTTAAAGCCATTCTGTTTGTAATGAGGTGGCTTTTGAGCTTTGCTTTTATTAGTGTTTTTAAAACTTTCATGTAAATAACATGCATATGTATGCATATATGTATATGTATGCATGCATTTATATTTGTATTTATATAGATATGCAGATTATATATGTTTATATATGTATGTATATATATATATTCACTGAAAAAACCATAGGTTATAGGCCATATATAGTTAGGAATTTGCATTTACAAAATCTTGAAAATTCAATGAAAAAACCATTGGTTATAGAACATATATAGTTAGGAATTTGCATTTACAAAACCTTATTTTACTCGCATAAAACCATTGAAATTCCATATATAGTTAGATGCGCTAACTATATATCGCGCACCCGCAATCCACTGCTGATGATGTCACATATTACATCATTCATGACATGGTCAGTGACATCACTGATGACATCACTGATGACATCTCAAATGACATCACTGATGACATCACTGATGACATATCAAATGACATCACTGATGATATCATTCATGTGATAATACGATGAACCTCTTCAGACTCTAATATAACCTTAGATACAATCAGTGTAAACAGACACTCACAGACTGTCACTCATTCATGGAGTTACTCACACAACTAGTCAGTCATGCAAACAATCAATCACACCTCCATTTCCTCAACTATACAGTTATACAAACTTTACTTATTCAAACATATACTAACACATATTTTCTCTCTTATACAATCACTGATACAAGTTGTCAATGATCCATGCAACCACTGACACATTCACTAACTCTTATACAGTTATTTATATATGTCAACTCTCACATGTACTGTGTTTTACATATGTACTTACTTTGACATGTAGCACTGAGATATCCATTCACTCACCAATACACTCATGCACAAGGTCAACCACCCATACAGCTGTTTCCACATGCAATTTTGAACCCATACATCTAGTGAATCAGCTGTTCACACATCTATGCACAGAGTCACACACCTCCCAGCCACTCACACACATACTCAGTCTCCCATACAAATACTTGGGCAACCAATCAATAACCCATATAGTTACTCATATAGCTACTGATCAACACATGCAGCAGTTTACAGAACAACAGATATAATGATGCACAAATTAATACAGTTTAATCACTAACCCATGCACTCAGTGAGACACATTTAATCACTCCCTCATACAATCAGTCATGCACCTACTAAATCCTTCATTCAGACATTTATACATCCACTCATTCTTCAATATGTAAGACATATTTTAACTTTACAGAAACATACAGTCACTGGATGTTGTCATCAGTGATGTCATTTGAGATGTCATCAGTGATGTCATCAGTGATGTCACTGACCATGTCATGAATGATGTAATATGTGACATCATCAGCAGTGGATTGCGGGTGCGCGATATATAGTTAGCGCATCTAACTATATATGGAATTTCAATGGTTTTATGCGAGTAAAATAAGGTTTTGTAAATGCAAATTCCTAACTATATATGTTCTATAACCAATGGTTTTTTCATTGAATTTTCAAGGTTTTGTAAATGCAAATTCCTAACTATATATGGCCTATAACCTATGGTTTTTTCAGTGAATTTCATTGGTTTTTTAATAGCAAATATCAAAAGCTGTAAAATGTCAAGTACGTGATAGGTAAAAACGTTTTCGTGTTTATGCACGCTGATGTGCTTTAAACGCTGCCCCCCTCCCCTCTTTTCTCTTAGTAGTACTCTCTCTTTGCAGATAGTGAAGAGTAGTTAACGCAGGCCTTTACCCCCGTTGTAATCCGTCGTGCCTGCTTGTCTCTCCATTTGATTGATTGTTATCCAAGCATTTACTGTTTTACAATTGATTCTCTTTGGTTCATTCTCTATTTACAAACAAGCACAAAGTCGCAATACTCTGTTTAGTCTTTGCAGATAGTGAAAAATCGTGAAAAATTGTGTAAAAAAATAAAAGTAATCGAGCAAAATCAGTAGGCCACTAATTGGATCTCTTTTTGACCTCGCTAAAATAGAAATATTAGGAACAACCCTTCATGAGAAATACGAAAATAGTGAGATGAACTGAGCTCCACACCATGAGGGCTGCAAGACAGCTCGGCTCCGTCACCCACCCCGCCCAAAATAACGACAAACCCTATGCAAATATTAAAAATATAGACAACACACCAGCAAAGAAACAGGGTAAAACATTTTATTAAATAACTATTTACATAACTATTTTATACTTTTTATTGCCCGATCCGGCTAGCTCAATCGATCGAGCATGAAACTCATGCACTCTGATAGCAAGCGTTGCTACTGATGCTATGCAGACCAAAACTGGTTTTCAGTTTGTACATTTTTCTAGATTTTTCCATCCAAGGTTGGTTGACTTTGTAGAACGATGGCTTCAGATTTTCAACATACGGTGTGGTGGCGCGGACTGGGAGGGGGCGCTTCGCTCCTGCCCCCTCCCCAAGTAAGATTTTCATACGTGAAAGTACGTTAATGGTTTTGGTCCCTGAGTTGCTTCAATGTCACTGCCATTCTCAAATGGCATAATTTCTGGATGTTGGGTGCCATAGTTCAGAGTTCTGAGCAGCGCTTGTAACACTGTCTGAAGCTTATTTCCACCTACTGCAGCTTCACTATTCTCAAAGTAAGTGAGTGTCGTTTGTGGACCTGACTGCATTTGAAAACAATGTGATATGTTACCTTCCTAAACCGCTTGACGGAGGCCCCCGAGGGGCGGTGTGATGGCCATGGACTCGGAGAAGACGCTTGGCTCCGACCCCCTCCCCAAGTCTTATAGCACCGGTGTAGCCTGAGATCACCCCCGACATAGGCGGCCGGCTCCCGGGGTCCGGCGGAACTTTTTGCCTTTTGATGAATCTTCTATTCTGGACCTTGTCCCACAATCCGTTTGACCTGAAGACACGCTGTAGTGGGGTGCCCCTTTACCGTTTTAGTTGCCATTCCGCCCGCTTTTGCTACACTGTGCCTCTTCCGCCATTCAGCTGTTTACCGCCCGCTCTTGCAACTACAGCGTCTCGCTCACCATGTAGTTGAGTTGCTCCCGCTCTTGCGATGCAACGATAAGCGACTGCCACAGGACTCTCAAAATGGCGGCCGGCTCTTCAGATTTGGGCGTGGTCCACTAAAATGGCCCTGGGACACCTTGGAACTCGGACGCTTCCCTGATAGGGCTTGGGTCCCATTCTCGAAAGCGTCCCCTCAGCCGTGAAGATTCTACAAAAGTCTTGGGGGCCCCCGACTCCCGCAGGCTTCTGGTGGGGAGCGGCTGCCATGTTTGCTCGTGGAATGGCCACGACGGACCTACGAGATGGTAGTGCTCTCATGCTGACGCCAGCTTTAGTCTGAAACATCCAGAAACACTGTAGACTACCAATTCGATCAGTTCCGGTAGCGCCCCAACATGACCCGGTAGAGAAGAACTTGCCCTCCCCTCTTTGACTGATGGTTCTTGTTGCCTGTCCCCTCTGTTGTCATTTTACAGAACTTTTTGGACTGCTGAAAGGGGTTGTGTTCCGAACGCTGGTTGGTGGAGACATTTTGACTATATTCTTGACCTACGTTGTCGCGTAATGCGTTATATGACACGCCGCGTTTGCGCACCCGGAAGTGATCCGGGGCGCGGCGCGCAGCGCGTAACGTAAGCATAACAGGTCATGTGACTTGTTAATAAAACTTTTTATTGGTTCATTTTACTTTTGTTATTTTAATAATGAAAAGCTTGGTCATATGACCTAAAAAATACGCTTTTTATTGATTTCGAACTTTTTTTTTTAAAACATATATGTTATAATATTCCAGGCTAATGTACTTTCCCCGAAAATTTACAACTGTCCTGCAAGTAAAATATATTCCTTTTTCGAGAAAAAGGGCGTTTCTTCGTTCCATGACGGAGCCGTTGAGTAAAAGAGACTCGGCCTGCTGTCTTAGTCGCCGATACGCCTGATTATCAGATTCTTATCGATCACTTTATGTTGCAGGAGTGGAAAACACAACTGCCCTTGACCATTTATCTTTACTGCGTTCCTACATATTATACCTTTTATCCGTCATGTAATTGGACTGCTTTATTTCACTTGCCTTTTACTGATTCGAAAACAGTGACTAAAAGTAAAAACTTTACCAATGTAAATACTACTACCATGTTTTGTTTTAAAAACCTTTATTGTGAAAATGTCAGTATACAAATACGGGCCTATAACCACGTGGGCCGGCCACGGAGCAAACTGAAATCGTATATGATGAGGAGACATTTACATTATAGAGGAACGTAACGAACGAGCCATTAGAAGGCAAGAACTAAGGTGTATAACAGTTGCGGAATCGGTGGACGTACATTTTGTAATTAAAATACGACAGGGCCACTTACAAAAAAGTTATCTAGATATACATTTGCGTGCAAAAACCATGGGTGACGTTAATTCAAACTTTCAATAGTACAGTAATCAATAACACATCAGAACTTAATATCAATAGGGATGTCGAAATATTTAATCAATTTTCGTCCCCGCCCGCCATGAGCATCAAAACTGCATTCATATCTCGTGATATCAAGGTTGTTCAACCAGTACACAACAATGAGTTACGAGTCCCATTTATACCGGCGCCATTTTGGGCGAGGCCGGGCAGGTCCAAGATATAGTCAAAATGTCTCCACCAACCATCGGCCAGACCAGAACCCCTTTCGGCCCTTTATGCTACAAGATGGTGTCTTCCATTCAGAAAATATTGTTGGCAGCATTTTGAAAGGAAACATAAACAGCCGTTCTCCTAGTGAGTCTCACATTGTTACATTTAGGAAGAATGTTGAAGAGTAGTATGTGGAAAATCTGAAGCCATTTTTCTACAAACTCTCAATCAGCCTTGGATGGAAAAAAAAATCCTGAAGAATGTACAAACTGAAAACCAATTTTTGTCTGTATAGCATCAACAGCAACGCTTGAGTCAGCTTTGTGTCAAGCCGCCATTTTGATTCAATCAATAACGTCCCCCTGCACACATTCAGGGACCTGGTCATGTCTTCAGATGAAACGGATTGTGGGACAAGAAGCAAAAAGGAAAAGGAAAAAAGTTCCGTCGGACCTCGGGAGCCGGCCGCCTATGTCATGTGCGACCTTTGGCCACACCAGGGCAATAGTGAAGCTGCAGCAGGTGCAAATAAGCTTCAGACAGTCTTACAAGCACTGCTCAGAACTCTCAACTATGGCACTGAACATCCAGGACTTGCCATTCGGATCTTGGCGCCTTGTGCTGGTTCCGACCTATTCACACATCGGTCCACTATTGACATCACCTCATAAGCCAACGGGGCACCCCACGCCGTCTTTCGGCGCAGCATTGTAGGATGGCCACACCAGTGCGGCAACTTGCTGGACACCACCTCGGTGCCATCCGGATCTCGGCGCGTTCGAGTCACTGTACCGCAAGAGTGACCGCAACTCAGCTGGACACGCCGTCTTTCGGCGCAGCATTGTAGGATGGCCACACCAGTGCGGCAATTTGCTGGACACCACCTCGGTGCCATCCGGATCTCTGCGCGTTCGAGTCACTGTACCGCAAGAGTGACCGCAACTCAGCTGGACACGCCGTCTTTCGGCGCAGCATTGTAGGATGGCCACACCAGTGCGGCAATTTGCTGGACACCACCTCGGTGCCATCCGGATCTCGGCGCGTTGTGCTGCCTTTGGCCTACTGTAGCCGCAAGTGCGGACGCAACTCAGTTGGACGGCGAGTGAAACGCTAAGGGGCGCCGCACTGCAGCCGAGGAGCCTCCATCTTGGGGGAGACGCACAGCCCCCACTGACTGATGCGACCTCACAGGCCAACGGGGCGCCCCACGCCGACTTTCGGCGCAGCATTGTAGGATAGCCACACCAGTGCAGCAACTTGCTGGACACTAACTCGGTGCCATCCGGATCTCGGCGCGTTGTGCTGCCTTCGGCCTATTCGCACATCGGTCCGCTACTGACGCCGCCTCACGTGCCTACGGATTTTCTACGCTTTTTGTAGCCCTATGCCGCATAACAGGTCATGTGACTTGTTTATAAAACTTTTCATTGGTTCATTTTACTTTTGGTTTCCTAAAGATGGAAGGCTTGGTCATATGACCTAAAAATAACACTTTTCATTGGTTTAGAACATTTTTTTTTCCCAAACGATGAAAGCCCCACCTTGTTTCTGGATGATTCAGACTGAAGCTGGCGTCAGCATGAGAGCACCACCATCTCGTGGCTCCGTCGTGGTCATTCCGCGAGCAATCATGGCAGCCGCTCCCCACCGGAAGCCTGCAGGAGTCGAGGGCCCCCAAGACTTTTGTAGAATCTTCACGGCTGAGGGGACGTTTCGAGAATGGAGCCCAAGCCCTAGCAGGCAAGCGTCCGAGTTCCAAGGTGTCCCAGGGCCATTTTAATGGACCAGGCCCAAAACCGAAGAGCCGTCCGCCATTTTAAGAGTCATGTGGCAGCCGCCTATCGCTGCACTGCAAGAGTGGGAGCAACTCAACAACATGGTGAGCGAGACGCTGTAGCCGCAAGAGCGGGCGCAACTCAGCTGGATGGCCGCCACCTGGGGAGGCCCGTTCACGCCGCCTCCCCCACGCCCCCCCCCGGGCCGCCCCACGCCAATTTTCGGAGCAGCATTGTAGGATACCAAAACCAGTGCAGCAGTTTACTGGACATCACCTGGGTGCCATCAACATCTCAGCGCGTTCTGCTGCCTTGGAACTATTCGCACAACAGACCGCTACTGACGAGGCCTCCTCCGCACCACCCGGGACGCCCCACGCTGTTTTTCTTTGCTGCATTGTAGGATCCCAAAAACCAGTGCGGCACCCAGGTGACATCACCTGGGTGCCGTCCAGAACTCAGCACGTTGTGCTGCCTTGGGACTATTCGCACAAAAGACAGCTTCTGACCATTGTTGCTTTTTTTGTCAAAAATGTTTAAATCTTTGTTACAGTTTTTGTTCCGTTCGTTATATTTAAAAGTTAATAAAGTTTTATAATCCCACTTTGTTGGAGTGCTATATATTTTTAAAAAATCGGGTGAATGGGGCCTTGAATCGGGTTATTGTCATGTGTGGGCTTTGCAAGTGTACTGCTACAGGATCGGACATTTCAAACTCAAATGCACGTTCTTTTTCTTACCTTTCCGAAGCATGGAGCGCAATAGCAGGCAGAGAAAGGGTGATGCAAGTGTTGAACACTGCCTGGCCTGGAAGTTGCTGGCAGTGCCCCCCCCCGCCCGCTCCTGAAAGAGGACACACACACACCGCCGCCCCGAGTACTTCACAGATCATTAAAAGACCATGCGCTTGTTCATGAGGCTTAAATGGTTTATCACCCCTTCTAGAACCCCTGCATCGACCCTCTGACGTTTCCTGGAAAAATTACCACGTAACACAATACCAAGCCCTGTCAGCTGAAACCCCCGAGGAATCGTGGGGCATATTATCAAGGGGGTTTATCTCCGCTTTTTTGGCTTTAAAAGCCAAGAAAGCGGAGATAAAATTATCTCCATATTACCAAGCTGTCGCTAACACCAGTTAGTGACAGCTAAAAGGAGATAGCGACCATCTTGGGCCCCGCTTTGCATGTCAGTGATATTTATCACTAATGACATGCAAAGTGGGCGTGCCAAGATGTTACCGACTGGAAACAGTCCCTAACATCGCTATCTCCTATTACCAACTTTTGGAGATATTCGCGCTAAGCGCGAATATCTCCAAAAGCTAACACCTGACCTGAGCAGTTCTTAGCCATGTTATCCAATGGGAGGTGGATAACATGGCTAAGAGCATTTGCTCGATAATGCATGAATATCGCTGACTTTTCAGCGATATTCATGCATTGCGGCCGTTTTTTATCGCATTTGCGATAAACCTTGCTAATAGCAAGGTTTATCTGCGATAAAAATCGCCGATGTGCGGCGATAATTTTTGTCTCTAAACAAGTTAGAGACAAAAATTATCGCTAGTTGTTGGTAATATGCCCCCGGGTTTTTGCTTGCAGAAATCGGGAGGCGGGAGACTAGCACTGAAATCAGTAGTCTCACGCCTGAATCGGGAGGGTTGGTATGTCTGGATTCTCTACAGCTGGGGCCATAAACTACATCCGCAGGGCTAGGTGATAGCCTGGGTCCGGCCTGGACAATCGTACACAGAGGAAGAGGAGTGTCAGAGGGTGCGGTAGTGAATAGGGTGAAAGGGAGGTGTCGGGCGGGCACAGGGTGTGATTCTCAGGGAAGAGCAGCGCAGATGGGGAGAAGTATATGGCCCATGCATGAGAGAGAGAGCGGGGGTGACCAGTGCGTGGGGGAGATGCTTGCGAGGGTGGGGAGCCGTGCTGAGAATCGACAGCGTGCAGAGAGTGGGTCTGGTCAAGGCATCTAAAATGGCTGCCGTGCACAACAAAAGTGTGGCATTGGAAAAAAAGCAAGATGGCGCAGACAATGTTTATCAATACGAATTAATTTATAACAATTATTTTTAACAATATATTTACTCGCAGTGTCAAAATGGCGGTCAACACTTCCTGATTTCCATCGAATCGAACGTTAACAGACGTCACGCGCAAAAAAAAAAAAAAGCTCACGCACAGCTGCTGGAAGACATGTATCAACATATATGAGCCTCCTCAGCCACCCTCAGAAAACATAAGGGGTCAGGATACGTCTCCCGCACCCCCTTATACCTAGTAATTTAATTAAAACTAAACACAAAATGGCGAATTCCCGTTTCGCTACCAGTTTGCAGCCCAGTTCGCGGCCCGGGAAGCGCTTCTACCGTGAAAAATATATTTTTTTTATTTTCCCCACGGGACCCTTTAATAACCCCAACATCATTCCTAGGGGGTCAAGAGAGGTATACCTTGCCCCCTTTCATTAAATTCCCCCTTCGTTTTTCACCTCTTCTTCTCTCTCGATCCTACCGAGAGATAAGATGGCGGCCGCTCCGGACTGTTTAGAATGTTGACAGACACCGGAGAGCCAATCAGCTTTCTGCGCGCAAAGTTCCGTTTCGCGAAAAGTAAGCGGACCGGAGCGCAGCCCGGAGCGCTGTTACAGATATATATCTTGTTTTGAACGTTAATTTCTCAAAATCCACTGGAGCACATATATTGAGACCTTGCTAAGGCACATCGGGCTAACAGTCCCTACAATTTTGCCAAGTTTCGTGCAAATCCATTCAGCCGTTCGAGCTAAAAGTGAGGCCAAAGGCCCTATGGAAATTAACATGGGAAAAACGCGTTTTGGGACCCCCCTTTTTTCTCGGCCCCCCCTTGACGAAACCCCCCCAAATTTTCGGGGGCTGCTCAGAAACAAAATGTGCCATTTTCCTGAAAATTTCAGCCGATTCCGTCCACAAACGCCAAAGTTATTAGACATAGAATTTTCAAAAGTTCCATAGACAAATAATCCTAACTATATATACCTACTGGCGATAGCCAGTAGGTAATATACACACATACATATATATAAATGCATATGCATATATATATATGCATATATATATGTGTATATGTGTGCGTGTAGAGAGAGGTAGAGAGGTAGAGGTAGAGAGGTAGAGACTAGTAGAGAGAGAAGTAGAGAGAGGTAGAGAGGTAGAGAGTAGAAAGTGAGTGATAGGGAGTTGAGAGTGAGCAGTAGAGAGTAGTAGAGAGCAGTAGAGAGAGTAGCAGAGGGTGAGTAGTAAAGAGTAGTAGAGTGAATAGTAGAGTGAGTAGTCAAGAGTAGTAGACAGTGAGTAGTTGAGAGTGAGTAGAGAGTAAGTAGTAGAGTGAGTAGTAGAGAGCAGTAGAGAGTGAGTAGTAGAGCGTAGTAAAGAGTGAGTAGTAGAGAGTAGTAGAGAGTGAGTAGCAGAGAGAGAGAATAGTAGAGAGTAGCAGAGAGGGAGTAGTAGAGAGTAGTAGAGAGAGAGTAGTAGAGAGTGAGTAGTAGAGAGTAGTAGAGAGGGAGTAGTAGAGTGAGTAGTAGAGAGTGAGTAGTAGAGAGTAGTAGAGCGAGAGTAGTAGAAAGTGAGTAGTAGAGAGTAGTAGAGAGTGAGAAGTAGAGAGTGAGTAGTAGAGAGTAGTAGAGAGTGAGTAGTCAAGAGTGAGTAGTAGAGAGAGAGTAGCAAAGAGTGAGTAGTAGAGAGTAGAGAGTAGTAGAGAGTGAGTAGAAGAGAGTAGTAGCTAGTGAGTAGTAGGGAGTGAGTAGTAGAGAGAGACTAGTAGAGAGTAGTAGAGAAGTAGAGAATGAGTAGTAGAGAGTGAGTATTAGAGAGTAGTGGAGTAGTAGAGAGTAAGTGGTAGAGAGTAGTGGAGAATATTCCAAAGTTTGGCACAGCACCACTTGCACAATAAGTCCAATCAAATCATATCACTTAGAGTCCTTATTGAAGCGCTGAATCTTGGTGTATATTCAAATGCTTTTATTTTACTTAAGTTTATGTACCACAGCCAGCCGAGGCGTTTCGTTCTGTACAACAAGTTCAAGTTCAAGTTTGGGCATTTGTATAGCGCGCTACTCACCCAGAGGGTCTCAAGGCGCTTGGGGAAGGGGTTCATTATTTGTCGAATAGCCAGGTTTTAAGTTCTTTTCTGAAGGAGATGTGGTTTTGAGTAAGGCGGAGGTGAGTGGGGAGAGAGTTCCAGGTCTTGGCAGCCAGGAAGGAGAAGGATCTGCCACCCATGGTGGATTTTCGGATGCGCGGGACTGTGGCGAGGGCTTGATTGGACGATCTTAGTTGGCGGGTGGGTTTGTAGAAGGACAGTCGAGTGCTGAGGCATTCGGGTCCTAGATTGTAGAGGGCCTTGTGTGCGTGGGTGAGAAGACGGAACGTAATTCTTTTGTTGGCGGGAAGCCAGTGGAGGTCTTTTAGGTGTCCGCTGATGTGATCTTGGCGAGGGACGTCTAATATGAGTCTCGCTGATGCGTTTTGGATGCGTTGGAGTTTTTTCTGTAATTTTGCTGTGATTCCTGCGTATAATGTATTACCATAATCCAGTCGACTTGTGACCAGTGCGTGGGTGACGGTCTTTCTTGTCTCGAGGAGGATCCAGCGGAAGATCTTTTTGAGAATGCGAAGTACGTTGAAGCAGGAGGATGGGACTGCGTTGACTTGTCTGGACATCGAGAGAGAGGAGTCTAGGATGAAGCCAAGGTTACGTGCATGGTCTGTGGGTGTGAGTGCTGTGCCCAGAGCGGAAGGCCACCAGGAGTCGTCCCAGGCAGATGGGGAAGATCCTAGGATGAGCACCTCCGTTTTGTCAGAGTTGAGTTTTAGACGGCTGTGTTTCATCCATTCGGCTACTTCTTTCATGCCTTCGTGCAGATTGGTTTTGGCGGTGTTGGGGTCTTTGGTGAGGAAAAGTATCAGCTGGGTGTTGTCAGCATAGGAGATGATGTTAAAGTTATGTTGAAGTGCGATGGATGCGAGTGGGCTCATGTAGACGTTGAAGAGGGTGGGACTGAGTGAGGATCCTTGTGGGACTCCACAGATGACTTCAGTGGCCTCTGAGTTGAATGGGGGAAGTCGGACTCTCTGAGTTCTCCCAGCTAGGAACGAGGTGATCCAGTCCAAGGCTTTGCCTTCAATGCCGATGTTGCTGAGGCGTTGTATGAGGGTGCTGTGGCAGACTGTGTCGAAAGCGGCTGAGAGGTCGAGTAGAATGAGGGCCACTGTTTCTCCGTTGTCCAGTAGATTTCGGATGTCGTCTGTTGCTGCAATGAGGGCGGTTTTGGTGCTGTGTTTGGCCCGAAATCCGGACTGAGAGGGGTCGAGGGAGTTGTTGGATTCAAGGAAGGCGGCTAGCTGGCTGTTGATGGCTTTCTCAATGACTTTGGCCGGGAATGGGAGGAGGGATATGGGTCGGTAGTTTTTAAGTTCAGAGGGGTCTGCTGTGGGTTTCTTCAGAAGGGCGCTGAGTTTGGCATGTTTCCAGCTTTCTGGGAAGGTGGCAGAGTTGAACGAGCAGTTGATGACATAACGGAGATGGGGTGCGATGATGGAGTCGGCTTTGTTGAAGATGTGGTGGGGGCAGGGGTCGGTTGGCGAGCCAGAGTGGATTGAGTTCATTAGGCGGATGGTGTCTTGGTTCCAGGCGCTAAGGATGTTAGTTGGTGGAGTAGGATCTGAGGGGAGTGGGGAGTGTTTTTTTTTTTTTTTTTAAATTTTTGAAAACCTTTATTAGTGCATCTAGAAAATTACAAATAGTGGCCAACAACCTTCAGGCCGGCCACAAATACGGTTGCGCACTTACACAGGCAAGACGGTGACGCGACAGTACAGCAGTATGATCAGTAAGCATTCAGCAGTTACACTGTAGAGCCCTTGCTGACGCGTCTCAGGAGTTCTGAAGGTTAATTTTCAAAGTTTTCATTGCAAGCAATAATGTTCGACTATTTCGTTTCAATAAAAAGGAACATAAGCGAAAAGAAAGAACAGGGTCCGTGAAGACGTAAGATAGGGATGTCAACTCAGGTATACACAGCCCAGCAACTCAGGGAACAGAACCCACCAGGCAGAATGGCGGTCAGGATGTACGTTACCAGGATATTAGACCCAAGGCCCTATCAGCATTCGCCGCCACCCACCCGGCAAGACCGTCGACACGCACCCAAGACAGAAAGAAGAAGAAATAAATTAGAAGAAAAAACAAGGCACCATAGGAACAAAAAAGAAACAAAATACCCATCCCACAACCCCCACCCTACACGCATGCAAAGGCTACGGCCTACCCCCCCCAGCAGCGCGTCTGTCGCCCCATAAACCCGAAATATAGTAAAGGTAGTAAAGAAAGAAAGAGAAAGATATAATGTCACCATTGATATGGGGAGCCAGAAAAGACAATTCTAATCTAAACCTCCCAGGAAACCTAACCCCGGGGGAGGGCCACAATTTCCTTCCAAAATCCGGCCTCCCGAACTCACGCAGCCCCGTACAGCTCCCACACCGTGTTTCAATAAACTCAAAAGACATTCAGCCAAGAGAGAACCTAAACGTCCATATCTAGAGTCACAGGTCAACACATTAATCACAACCCCTACAACCAGAATAAAGAGCAGGACATAGGGATTCTGAATCAAAGCGGGAAAAAAAGGGAGTACATTCTGTGCAGTCAGCCAATCAAGATATAGGTCAGTCCGAGTCTCCGCCATCCATCCGAGCAAAGTCACGAGAAAGAACATCAGCCCTGGCCCGAGCGGCGAATTCCAGCCAGGGCCGGCCATCGCTGCGAGCACTTCCTGGGTAGAACAAAGGAGCAAGATGGCCGCTCCAAACGAGGAAGAAACACAGGAGGCGGAGAGGAGCGTCCCCGGTCACCACCAGTTCCAGCATCCATTTCGTTGAGCACCCCCTCCGCCACCGAACAGCACAATCTCCACCACTGTAGAAAGACGGCTCCAGAGGCAACGACCTTAGGGGGAATCAGGCACTGGGAGGCCGATGAACAGAGCCATTGTGGGGAAAGAGTCACAGTTCCCAATGTGGGGGGTAACATTGTAGCCAAAGCCTCACCAAGGAGAGGACCAGCAACATTGTTGTCAGGGACACTGCACATCTCCGCCCTCACATATTGCAACCTTGTATCAGTTCCAGACAGTGTCAGAGGTGGCAGGGGGTCAGCCGGCCCCGGTCGCGTTATACAAGAGGAAACACCCTCGATCTTCTCCGTCAGTTCCTGGACGTTACGCCGCCATGTTGTCCCCAAGTCCACGAGGGCGAGCAGAATATCCCCATAAGTCAGGGTGTCCTGAGTCAGCAGCCGATCCGCAGCGAGCGGCGATGCCCCGGGGTCCGCCTCCAGTCCAGTAACAGGCGGGGCAGCGCGCGACATAGATGGTGGAGCAGCCGTCTCTTTGTCATGAAAGGCAAGCGCCATTGCCGCCACTCAGGAAATCCGCAAGGATGTGAGGGGGGGGGGCGATCTCACTATCCAGGGAAGCAGGCGTTAAACCTCCGGTGATAATGCAGCCCACAGCAAGGGGTTGCACAGTACGAAAATCACCTTGCCCTTCTCGCCAATGCGAGTGTCCTGCAGCCGAGATTCGCCCCAAAATGGGGAATGAGCAGGCGATAAGCAGCAGAGCGGGGGGAAGCGCCGCGCGGGGGCTACAGTCACATAAAGACCCACCTCAGCCAAGGTGAGGCACTCTGCATCGGGAGAGAAGTGAAAAGTCCAGTGCCGAGATCGCAACACTCCCGTAGGCAGCAGCACCTCCCCCGCTCGTCTCACCAGCTCGGTCTCATGGCGTCCAGCGGTAGCGATCAGCACAGCTACCCGGGCAGCTCCGGAGATCGACGAAATCAGTGAATCCTGCACCAATTCGGACTGCAGAGGTCTTAATGGAAAGCAATCGGCTTCTGCGCGTTCGTTTCGGCATTCAAACACGGTGTGAGCCAGGAGTAAAGTCAGGATATTCCGCCAAAGGTGGACGGCTTACGGAGCCGGGAGCTCAGACGTCCATCCCGTCCGCCATCTTGGCTCCTGGGGAGTGGGGAGTGTTGATCGCTGGAAGTATTCTCAGAGCTGTTGTGGATGTCTGCAATTTTGTTGTAGAAGAAGGAGGACTTGGGAGGGAGTGATGTCGTTGGATGCTGGGGTGGGGTTGGTGAATTCTTTGACGATGTTGAAAAGTTCCTTGCTATTGTGAGTGTTGTTGTCGAAACGATCCTGGAATGCTGATTTCTTGGCTGAACGAATCAGTTGATGGTGCTTGCGGGTAGCTGCCTTGAGGGTGGCCATGTTGTCATTGGTTGGGTTTTTTCTCCATGTTTTCTCCAGGGTGCGGCATAGCTTCTTGGATTTTTTTAGGTCATCATTAAACCAGGGAGCCTTTTTGCTTGCTGATTTGACCTGGTGCTTTTGCAGGGGTGCTAATTCGTCAGCACTGTGGGTGATCCATTGCTTGAGAATGGTGGCCGCTTGGTTAGGGTCCAATTAGAGGGTGGGAGGGTTTTGGTTGAGTGAAGCGAGGAGTTGGTCGGAGGTGATTTTGTTCCAGTTTCTCCGAGGAATAGGTAGTGGGCGGTTGTGGGTCTGGGTGGTTTTGTAGCTGAAGTGTACACAGCTGTGGTCCGTCCAGTGGAGAGCTGTGGTGCGGTCGAAGGAGATGTGCTTGCTGGAGGTGAAGATAGGGTCGAGCGTGTGTCCGGCTATGTGGGTGGGGGTGTCAACAAGTTGTTTGAGTCCGAGGTTGTTCAGGTTGTCCAGAAGGGTGGTGGTGTTGCTATCGTGTTTGTTTTCAAGGTGGTAATTGAGGTCTCCTAGCAGAATGTAGTTCTCAGAGGCGAGGGCATGTGGGGTGATGAATTCTGTGATGTCATCGCTGAATTGAGTGCGGGTGCCTGGGGGCCTAAAAATGAGGGTGCCTCTGAGTGTGGTCCTAGGGTCGGTGTGGATTTGAAAGTGGAGATATTCGGCGGTTGTAAGATTGTCGTCGGAGCTAGTCGTGATTTTGATGGTGTTCCTATGAATGATGGCGATGCCTCCTCCTGTCTGAATGGTGCGGTCTTTACGGATAATCTTGTAAGAGTCCGGTATGGCTATGGCGATGTCTGGTGCTGAAGATGTGTTCATCCATGTTTCTGTGAGGAAGGCGATGTCCGGTGACGCAGTGTCGAGTAGGTCCCAGAGTTCTGTTGCGTGTCTGTGGACTGAGCGGGTGTTAAGCAGTATGCATTTCAGGCGGTCAGAGTCGGTGCTTTCTACGGAGGGAGTGGATTTGGTGAGGGTTCTGGAGCAGTTGAACGTGCAGGAGAGACAGGCGAAAGGGCCATGGGTACGTCCCGGCATGGCAACGCAGCAATGAGGTGTGCGTCCAGGGTTTAGGGTGAGGAGAGTTGCGGCATTATAAGTGACTCTAGTGTGTTGGATGTGGCGGGGACCAGGGGGTCTGGCGCTGGGTGAGGTCCAGGCGCGGACGGGCGTAGACGGGCTTACCTTTGGCGCACCTTCGGCGCGCATGGGGCGCGTCCGCTGCACGTGAACGCTGCACGCAAGAGCATCTGTCATATATGGATAGTGGGAGGGGCGAGGGAGGATGATCTTGGAGGCGGGGAGCGGGGCGGAGAGCCGGGCTGAAGAACTTCTTCAGGGCGTTCTTATTTCCTTCAAGTTATGTCAGTATCCTGTTGTCATATAACTAGATATTTCTTCCAAATGTTAGACGAGACGTAAGTACATTCTTATTCAAAGTGACTAGGTATCAATTTTACCCACACAATTCGGGCAGACTTGAGTAATTTATAGCATCCTCAAAGTCAGTGTTTCAAAAATTCCAAAGTTTAGGACATGAAAATCCAAATCCAAATGTTTCTCAAGAAAAGTTATTTTCAATCGTTCGGAATATCGGCGTTTGGGCAGATATGACCCAGGGACCCCCAATATGCAAGGGGAATTCGTCCCCCCTCTACAAACGCGCCAGTGGCCTGCGTTGCAGAGAGGTGTGAAAAGGGGTTTAGCCTCATTACACCTCTGTGCAATGCAGCCCCCTGGCGCATACTGGAGGTTCCAGGTGGGCTAGTTGGCCCCCAGGGACCCCTAGTATGCAAGGGGAATTAGTTCCCCCTCTTCAAACATGCACGGGGGCTGCGTTGCAGAGAGGTGTAAAAAAGGCTGTGGCCTCATTACACCTCTCTGCAATGCAGCCCCCTGGCGCATACTGGAGGCTCCTGGTGGGCTAGTTGGCCCCCAGGGACCCCCAGTATGCAAGGGGAATTAGTTCCCCCTCTGCAAACGCAGCAGGTGGCTGCGTTGCGGAGAGGTGTAACAAGGGGCATAGCCTCATTACACCTCTGCAATGCAGCCCCCTGGCGCATACTGGAGGTTCCAGGTGGGCTAGTAGGCCCCCACGGGCCCCCAGTATGTCATTTGAGATGTCATCAGTGATGCCACTGACCATGTCATGAATGATGTAATATGTGACATCATCAGTAGTGGATTGCGGGTGCGCGAAATATAGTTAGTGCAACTAACTATATAGGAGCAATTTCAATGGTTTTGTATGAGTGAAATGTCCAGCTAACTCTAACACCCCTAAAACTTATTGTTTTTTGAGTGAATTTTAAAGGTTTTTTATTTTTTTTTTATATTTTTTTTTATTGGCAAATTCAGAAGACAAAAACATGACAGTACAAAATAAACAATATGGAGTGATACGGTATGCGAGGATTACAAGGTACATGCTCAAATATGAATAGTCGAAAATTCAAATATTCTACCTCTGGGAAAAAATGACGATTAGGAAAAGAAACACTGAGATACAAATGAATAATGATACAAAAAGAGGGAACACGGAGACAAAAAATGGAAGAAAATACAAAATAACATCAAGGCTAGAAACAATCAATCAAAAGACCCTATAGCTAATAACCCCTTACTTCATTATACCACCGGGTAATAGGTTCCCATATCTGTTTTCCTATTGCTCTCATTTTCCTACCTCTTGTGGTATATATTAAGATTTCTTGTTTATAGATAGCAATAAAACGACTTAGCCACATATTAAAGGTAGGAGGCTCTGTATCTTTCCACCTAGCTGCAAGAATTATCCGTAGCACGGCATATCCCAGAAACAAAACTGCCTGTTCTTCACTATTGTGTTTCAAAGAGTCATCATGACCCAATAGGAGCAATGTTACAGAATCCTTAATGCGATGTCCAAAAATTTGGGTCCAGAATTCCAGCATCATAGTTTTAATAGTTACGAGTGTAGGACATTCAGCAAACATATGTAGGAGATTTGCGAGTGGTTGTTTGCATCTAGGACATTTATCATCAGTTCTGAGTCCCCATGCAAACAATTTGGCCGGAGTGTAATACAAATTATAGATGATTCTATAATATTGAGCCTTTAAATTAGAGGCTATAAAATATCTAGTTGAAAGGGCTAAAGAGAGATCTAGATCTACATTTGGGTTAGATAATTTTAAAGCCCAAGATTGTTCCGTGCGCTCTAAATCATCGGGAGTATTGGCTAAAAGTAGCTGATATAGAACCCCAATTCTAGTAGATTTTTTACCTATAATATCAAAAATTGGGATATTATCTAGTAGGATTTTAGGATTGGAATTGTGGATACTAACAGATATTTGATAAAATTTTAAGAAGTCACTTGAGGGGACATTATATCTCTCTTGAAAGAGCTCAAAAGAAAGAGGGAGATTATTAACATAGAAGTCTCCAATTGTTTTAATGCCAAGGAGCTCCCAGCTCTTGAATCTGCTGTCAATGAGGATACTAGGAAAGATTTTGCACTGCCATAACGGTGTATATTTCGTATATATGGGAAGGCGTAGATGTTTACCAATAGCTTTCCAGACTGAGCGAGCATCTAAAACAGTTTTTAATTTAATTTTTTTATAATAGGATGCTTCAACCTGTCTTAAAAAAAGTCCCTTATGTTTTTTACCTAAACTGAGCTCGTATATCGATGGTATATATGGAGTTATAAAGGTTGGGCCACCAGGTTTTGCGGTCAATAGAGGATCCATGTGTTGTAATAATGATGCCCAAAAATATAACCTTAAATTTGGTAGGGCTAAGCCACATCTACTTTGAGGAAGTGCTAGCAAGGGGAGGGCCCGCCTTATTTTTCCATAGCTCCACATAAATTTTGCTATGAGAGAATCTATGGTCTTCATAAAGAGCTCCCCGGGTAAAAGAGGGATTGCTCTGAAAAGATACAAAACACGAGGGAATATATTCATTTTAACGTAATTGGACCTACCTATGATAGAGAGGTGTAAACTATCTACCCTTCTTAAATCGCTTTTAATTTTATCAATAAGGGGGATATAATTAATGTTGCTAATCTTACTTATATCTGCCGAGAGCGCCACTCCTAGATAAGTGGCCTGCTTAACCCTAAGTGTACTTTCATATAGGGTATTACTAGTGGACAATACCATAGTCTTATCCCTATTCAAAGAGTACCCTGAATATTTGCCAAAATCTCGAGTAATTAGCTCGATTTCCTGAACTGCTTCAGATGGTTTAGTGGTTATTACGGTAATGTCGTCCGCATATGCCATAACTTTGGTGGAAAAGGGCCCTGTGAATACTGGTAGTATGGATGTTGACATTAATAATTTTTGAATAAAGGGATCTATATAGAGTGCAAATAGAACCGGGGAGCACGGGCAGCCCTGCCTTGTACCTCTCTGGATCGTGATAACTTCTGACTCGTTACCTGCTACACAAATTTTTGCCGTGGGATTAATATAAATGGCTTTAATGGCATTGATAAAATTATTGCCGATGTTTTTGCTTTCCAAGATGTTCCAGAGAAACTGCCATGATACTCGGTCGAATGCCTTTTCGGCATCAAGGAAGATCATCGACATTTTGCCCCCCGTGGCACCCATGATGTCAAATAGGGTTATAGCTCTACGGGTGTGATCTGTAGTACCTTTGCCGGGTATAAAACCGTGTTGCCACGGGGAAACGAGCCGTTCGATGACCCCACTCAGACGATTTGCAAAAATTTTAGCGTATAACTTTGAATCAGAATTAATCAAAGATATGGGCCTATATGAAGAAGGTAGGTGAGGTGGTTTACCCTTCTTATGAAAAATTATTAAATTTGTTTGTTTCCAAGACTCAGGGGGAGTTGTGTGGTAATGAACTCCAAGAAACAAATCGAATAGAAAAGGAATTATCTGATGGCCAAGAATTTTATACAGGTCCAATGGAATTTTATCTGGTCCGGCCGCCTTACCATTAGTCATCTCGGCTAATGCAATCTCCACCTCAGTGATAGTGATCTCTCTATCCAGATAAAGCTTACTTGCTTCGTCGATAGTTTTATGATGAGTGTGGTCTGGGAGCCAATTATTTAGAAATGATGTAATTTCATTAACAGGGTGTGAGATATCGCTACTATAAAGTTTTTGATAGTACTTTTGAAATACTTTAATAATATCTTTGGGGGTAGTATACTCATTCCCTTCAAATTCTATCTTTTTAATATTACTACGTGATTGCTTTTGTCGGGTACGTAGTGCTAACTGCTTCCCCACATTTTCCCCTGATTCGTACAGACTATCTTTATTGGCCTGATAGGTTTCCGCAGCTTTTTGAATAAGCGTGCTATTAATCTAATTTTTTAAGACCATTATTTTATTTAGGGTTTTCCCGGGATCTAAAGTAGGATGGACTTGTCCTCTACGAGATAGGTTTAACAGGGAGGCGTGAAGGGCCTCAAGATCAAATAATTGCAACGTCATTTCTATATTGGATTGTTTTTCGAGCTTACGTTTATTAGCAACAAATGAAATGGTTTCTCCTCTCAGTGCCGCTTTAAAACAGTCCCATACTATAATACGGGGTGCACTAAACTGATTACATTCAAAAAAAGACTGGGTCCATGATTTAATATGAGCTATATATTCAGGATTAACCAATAATCTCCTATCAAAAGTCCATTGTGTAATTGGTTTAGTTAAATTAACCGTATCAAAGGTAAAGGTCAGTGCATTGTGGTCAGATAAGATTTTCGGAGATTTAATTATTTCAATGATATCCTTCGGATTTATGCTTGACATAATATAGTCAATTCTAACATATTTGTTGTGGGGGAAAGAAAAATATGTATAACCATCAACATTAGGCCCCCGGAGTAGACCCCAGACGTCAGCTAAGTTATGGCTTTTCATCATCTGATCCAATGCGCTGTATACCTTTGGTTTGCGTCCTTTATAATTTTGAGATAAATAGTTCCCAGAAGATAACCCTATGTCAATGTTGAAGTCTCCACAAAAAACCAAAGGACCAGTCCAAGAGGCCAATTCAACTTCAAGCTCGTGAAAAATAGCAGGGTCGTCTAAATTTGAGCCATAGATTGCACAAATAGTAATACCCAATTGAAGCTGAATGATGACCCATCTACCCTGTTTATCAACTAATTTACGGATTGGAGGACCTATTATGGATTTAGCGAAGATGGCTACCCCTCTAGTTTTAGATGTTTGGGATGTAGCTGCCATTAAATTGTAGCCAGGTAGTTTAAGTAAATTCCTATCAGAATATGCAATGTGTGTCTCTTGGAGACATAAAATATCAACAGGGTTTTGTTGAGTTAATTGAAATAGTTGAGCCCTTTTGTCTTTATGGTTGAGGCCTGCCACATTCCAGGTAGTTAGACTTACTCTCCCCATGTATTAGCTTGAAAAGCTAGCCCAAAATGCTTAGAGCCGTCGTTTTCTTTTAGATGCATAGTACGGTTTTGCTTTGTTATAAGTTTTCTGCAGCTTTTGCTCCCTATATAGCATAGATTATGACTGATTTTGCCAATTTTTCTTTTTTGGTTCCTCCCCTTCCCTCCCCACCTCCTCAGCCCCCTCCCCCAGGCCTTCCCCCAGGTCTTCCCCCGCCCCTCCCCCCACACTCCACCCTTGGAGGCATGTAGACTCTCACTAGAGTCTAAAGTGATGGGGAGACACCCTGTGACCGTGCCTGGGCTTTAGTACTAAAGACTTCAAATTACTCGTGTGTAGACTAATGGAAGGGTATGTAAAGAAAAAAAGGAAATATGCAAAATTATAAAAGAATAATCATCCTAGAACTACACGGTACCCAGTGGCTAATACGTAGAGCCCATAAATGCTGGAAGAAAAAGAATTCATAATAACAATAACAGATTATTATACCAGATTATAGAGCATACAGCATATTCAAGTCGTATTCAAAGCGAACTGACCAGAGAAAGAGAAAGAAGAAGGAAGAAAAAAATTATAGTTGAAATATGCGTATAATTTTCTGAGTTGTTGATCAACGTCGCATAAAGTATTCATTAAAGAACGACATAATGTCTCAAGAATTAGTTCAGGCTATCTAAAAAAGCCTTCGCTTTGATCTCGGAAGAAAAAAATTTTACCTGACCATTATACATCACTTTAAGTGTGGCTGGGTTATTCAAATAAACCTTAGCTTTTTTGTCCAAAAAAGGTTTAATTAGCTGCCGAAGACGCCATCTCCGCTCCACAGTTGTATGACAGAAATCCGGCCTGACAAAATATGAAATATCACCACGAATCCGATGGGCCTCAGGTCTCGCTTTCTCCGCAATAGTTTGTCGTAGCAGAAAGTTACCGAAATAGACCAGGATTGCCCTAGGATATTTGCTCTGCGAGTTGGCAGAACGAAGTGTAGCAGGGGTTCTATGAACACGTTGGACTTCCAGTTCCCAGTTCCATGAAGATAACTCCGGGAAGGTATCTTTAAAAAGTTGAATCACAAAGCCACGTATGTCGCCCCCTTCACTTTTTTCTGGTATTCCCAGGACTCGGAGATTGTTGCGGCGCATACGGTTTTCCATTTGCTCAAGCTTCCATCTTACATCAGTCATCTCAGCGTCGTGGGCATCAACCTGCTCTTTCACCACAGTTGCTTCAGCCTCAATACCCACAATTCGATCTTCCATATCCGACATTCTGGCATTAGATGCTGCGACTGTTTTTGAAAGTTTACGTACCACTCCTTGTACCTTTTGAAGAGCTTGTTGGGCTTTCCGACCATCCTTAGACGTTTGTTCTCTGTGAGATGCGATTGCCTGCAACACCGTATCCATTACCGAAGTTAAGGTAGTGTCTTGTTCCTTTGAAGAAGAAGAGGGTACATGAGAGCTAGAAGCTGATGCGGGAATGCCATCCCGATAGGGGCCTGCTGGGTTATGGTGGCTTCTCTTTTTTTTGATCACTGTGTGTCTTCCAGCTGTGACTTCGCCCAATAGCTCATCCGCATCACTATCTTGGGTGCTGGTGCTAGAGCCAGTATGCAAATCGGAAAGGGAATCTAAGTCAGAGTCTAAATCATGATGCCAGCCTGGATCCTCACGGCCCTCGGAGATAGTGTAGAATTCAAGAGGCTCCAGGTCTGTGTCAGACGCGATTCCAACTCCACCTGCGTAATCCAGCCCAAGCAGTGTTGGTTCTTCAACATTTCCTTCGCCAGCTGGTGCAGAGATGCCTTGTGATTGAGCAGGAGTTTGCGTTATAGAGGGTGATGTTAGTTTACCCTCCTCGCTGACCGGATTTAGCAATGACAGGTGACTTTCAGGCTGGGGATCCGTGGATATGTTTGTTGCACCACTTGCGTTGTTTAAACCATTAGTAGAGGCCACTATATTAGCAGAAAATGGTGTAGACTCAACTATAGCACATATTTCTTCTGGCGATTGCTGTTGTGGCTGTGCGGTGGTTATTGTAGGATTTGCTGCTGCCACCGGCGCCTCGGTGAGGCCCCCAAGCACTTCTGGGACTTCTGGCACTTTTGCAGTTATCAATGAACACTGCAATGGTAATGGCGATAGTAACGAGTCAGGTAAGGTTGCAGCAGTGTCAGCAGTGTCTGACTGCGTGGAGCTTATTGAAGGACTCAGAGCCGCCAGTGCTTCAGACCCAGCCTCCGCTGCTGGCGAATCCGCGCCGGGAAGCACCGCAGGAGTTACTAGCGGAGCTGCAATCAGCGCTCCGCTTGTTGCGTGTAATTTGGAAAGGGAGGGAGCGGCTGCGGCTCCGGCCGGCGTTCCGCGATGAAGGTCCACCACAGAGGGTCCCGGCCCTGGAGTGCCAGGGTTTCTCGTAGCTCTTGGTTGCTTTTGGCGAAGTTGGAGCTGGGCTTGCCCCCCATCAGAGCCGGCAGTTTCGTCAGTTAATGACCCTGCGCGCCTAGCAGCAAGTTTTTGATCTCGACGCGCTTGCTTGGCGGCACGGGTTTTTGAGGCGGTTGTCACCGCCGGAGCAATCTTTGGAGCCATCGGTGCTTTCACGGGGGGAGAATCAACACCAGGAGCACAGGATTGATGGTGAATCCGAACGGAGAGCCTTAGCACCGCGAGGCCAAGTGCTAGTGCGATGTACTGAAGCCGTGAGCGTGGCTGCTCAGGTAAGGGTGAGGAGTCTCTGAATGTTTTAGAGCAGGCACAGCTCATTATACATCTTTCTAAACCATTGCGTGGCTAGAAAAATTTTCTAAAGCTTCGTCCTTGCAGTGCCAGCTATTAACACACTTATCTTGATGCCTTCGTGGGTAATGCGAGTTCTAGCCCCCTCCACTAGTCTGTTCATCTAGCTCAGGCACGGGAGAGTGTCTCACAGCGGTCTAGTGTGCCGCCGCCATCTTGCCTCAACTCCTTAAAGGTTTTTTAAATGCTAATTCCTAACTATATAAGGCATGAAACCTATGGTTTTAGTGAATACATATATGCATACATATGCATGTTATTTACATGAACGTTTTAAAAACACTAATAAAAGCAAAGCTAAAAAGCCACCTCATTACAAACAGAATGGCTTTAACTTAAACGAGGGCGAGATCTATTGCATTTTCAATGCTTGTTTACTTTGGTTCCATCAAGAAGGCATTCAGATGTGTCACACATTTGCCATAAATTCTAAATGTTAGCACTCTAGTTGCTCATTAGATCACTGTAGTAAAGCTACTGCTCACCAGGGAAGTCTGCTGCTGGTATTCAAAGTGCATGTTTCAGTCTGCATGTCAGAATTTTTTTTAATGAAATAGAAGAGGATTTGAGAAGTCACTCAAAATGTGCCCTAATTTTTCTTTCTGAAGCACTAATCATACTTTCTATGGCAAAATGAGCCCCCTCATTTTGTTCCTTTTCAAATTTTTTCAGACTTACCACTTCATTCCAATCAAGATGGCTTCTGGTGTGCCATACTTTTGTCATAAGTAAGACTGTTAGCACTCTAGTTGTTCTTTAGAACACTCTGGGACAGCCTGTCATTGGGCTATACTTGGGCTACATCTGGGTGATATTTGGGCTACATTTGGGCTCTTTTGTCTCTGGTGGCCATCTTAGGAGACTGCATGACCAAATTTTTTAATGAAATTGAAGAGGATTTGAGAAGTCACTCAAAATGTGCCCTAATGTTTTCTTTCTGCAAGACTAATCATACTTTCTATGGCAAAATATAACCCCTCATTTTGTTCCTTTTTAAATTAAATGTTTTAAGAGTTACCACTTTATTCCACTCAAGATGTCTTCAGGTGTGCCATACCTTTCTAATAAGTAGGACTGTTAGCGCTCTAGTTGTTCTTTAGAACACTCTGGGACATTCTGTCATTGGGCTATACTTGGGCTACATCTGGGTGATATTTGGGCTACATTTAGGCTCTTTTGTCTCTGGTGGCCATCTTGGGAGACTGCATGTCAGAATTTTTTAATGAAATTGAAGAGGATTTGAGAAGTCACTCAAAATGTACCCTTATTTTTCTTTCTGCAGCACTAATCATACTTTCTATGGCAAAATATACCCCCTCATTTTGTTCCTTTTTAAATTAAATGTTTTAAGAGTTACCACTTTATTCCAATCAAGATGGCTTCAGGTGTGCCATACCATTGTAATAAGTAGGACTGTTAGCGCTCTAGTTGTTCTTTAGAACACTCTAGGAGACTGCAGAAGAACACAAAGGATTCAACTGACAGTCTCTGTCCTTGTTGGATGTACATGTTTTACTGAGAATGTCAGACTTCATTCTCACATGACATCGAAAGATAATGTGAATTTACAGAAAATATGCTTTCAGTTTAGCTTATAGATCCCCTTCCAAACCACTGTGGGAAAAGCATGAGATAATAGTTTTCTTTCAAACATGATTCATGATATCCCAGCAGAAGGCTTTTCACATGGTAAAATCACCTTAGAACACACCACAATTCCTAAAATGAGTATGGTATCATCAACAAATGATTTATAATGTAACTAAAGTCCTAAAACCCTCTATTAACTACAATGCTTTTTAATGAGGTGCTATCATGTATATTGGTCCCAAGATGGCTACCAACACTTCTTGGATGAAGTGCTGACAGCCAATCAGATCTCACGATGAGATGTGTGGTTAGGCTCCGCCCAGATATGTATGTTTTTGAAGGTAATTTTCATAAAAATTACTGGAGCACTTTTCACCAAATATAGCAAAGGCACATCTGCGTACCAGTCCCTACAATTTTGCCAAGTTTGGTGTAATTCCGTTCAGCGGTTCGGGCTGTAGACTTGTCAGACCGTCCTATGGAAATTAACATGGGGAAAACACGTTTTGGGACCCCCCTTTTTTCTCAGCCCCCACTTTACGAATCCCCCCGAAACTTTAAGGGAAGGAGCGCAGCGGAGCTGGCCAAAACTTTGGAAATTTACAAGCAAATTCCTCAACCGGCGCCAAAGTTATTCCCAATAGAATGTTGCGGATTTCCTATGGTAGCTAATCCTAACTATATATACCTACTGGCTAAAGCGAGTAGGTAATATATATATATATATATATATATATATATATATATATATATATATATATATATATATATATATATATATATATATATATCAACACGAAGTCCTCGGCAAACAAGACGCCTCAATGGCGGCGGGCAGTGCGGCAGGGACGCCACTCCCATATATCGAACAACATCCAGGTTTAACGAAAAAGAATTTCACACTGGTGTCACAGCCTCAATTTGTCAAACGCAAGTTTTACCGACACAACATGTATTTTTAAAGTGCTAGAGACTAGTTCCGCCCTTTACTGATAGAAACAGTAGAAAGTCTCCATTGCTATATCTTCAACAGATGTAAACAGTGAAAATACCTGCAGATTATTTAAACCAGTGTTACATGATTTATGCCACTAAACAACAATTCATTTGGTCACAATACTGGTATTGAAATGTACTGCCCCAGTGGGCATTTAAACTTAATATTTAAACCAGTGTTACATGATTTATGCCACTAAACAACAATTCATTTGGTCACAATACTGGTATTGAAATGTACTGCCCCAGTGGGCATTTAAACTTAATATTTAAACCAGTGTTACATGATTTATGCCACTAAACAACAATCAATTTAAATTCATTACACTTTTGCTTAGGCTGAAAACAAGAGTCCTGCTCAAGTGAGCATAAATAAAGTTCATCTTCTGGATCTTCACATTTTTCATATGATTCATTCTGCAATGGAAACATATAATTTCTAATTTTAGTATCAGAGGAACTCTCTTATATTACAATGAGAGAGTTCCTCCAATACTAAAATTAGAAATTATATGTTTCCAGGACTCTTGTTTTCAGCCTAAGCAAAAGTGTAAGGAATTTAAATTGATTGTTGTTTAGTGGCATAAATCATGTAACACTGGTTTAAATATTAAGTTTAAATGCCCACTGGGGCAGTACATTTCAATACCAGTATTGTGACCAAATGAATACGGAAAAAGTTAGTCCGAATGGTCAGGCCACGCCCACTAGGGCTTTAAATGTTTTGACACTCATTTATTTTGCATTATAATTATTTAACTCGAGTATTGTATAAGTATGGAGTACAAATTTGAGTTTTTGCAAAAATCTGCAGGTATTTTCACTGTTTACATCTGTTGAAGATATAGCAATTGAGTCTTTTCTACTGTTTCTATCAGTAAAGGGCGAAACTAGTCTCTAGCACAAAAATACATGTTGTGTCGGTAAAACTTGACCCATGAACAAGCTGTGACTGAAACAGTGAAACGCGTTGGGCACCCGTTGCATAACTGACTAAAGCGTTTGACAAATTGAGGCCGTGGCACCAGTGTGAATTTTTTTCCCGTTAAACCTGGATGTTGTTCGATATATAAATATAAATATATATATATATATTTCCTGCTCTCGCTTCCAAAATCCAAAGCAGATTGCTTTCCCACAAGGGGTGGAAGCTACATGTCAGCAGCTCCCCGTGTGGAAAAGCAATGCCAGCTCTCGCAGGGGGCGGTGAGCCAGTGGGACCATGTGGGAATTGGGGCTCCCCCCAGGGTCCCCAAAGAAATTGCCAGGTCCCGGGGATGTCCCCGCGGCTAGAAGTAGTCTGGGAGGAGGGCCACGCGGCCCACCTCCACAATAATTTTGTTTTTAAAGCGAGGCAGAGCCACAGGGGATGGGGTCCCCGGGGCTAACAGAGGCCTAAGGAGGGGGCCGACGCAGCCTCCTCCTTTGAAAATATTTTAAAAAAAATATTTATATATGGCCATGCCCCAGGGATTGGGTCCCCGGGGCAGAAATTGACCTTTGGGGGGGGGACACACTGCTCCTTCCTGTTTATTTTGTGTAAACAATAGTAGTCAGGCCCTGGGGGATGGGGTCCCCAGAGGCCCCAAAATTGTAAAAAACGGGGCCACACAGCCAGCCAGCATTGCATTGGAGGCCCACCACCTAGCTGCAGCACTCTGCAAATGTGCCCCCTCGTGCATTGTAAGTTGAGGAATTAATTCCCCTTGAATACTGGGGGTCCCTGGGGGCCAAGTAGTCCACCAGGTACCTCCAGTAAGCACCACAGAGCTGCGTTGATGAGAGGTCACCTCCCTTTTTTACACCTCTCTGCCTTGCAGCTCTGTGGCGCAAACCGGAGGTAACTGGTGGGCTAGTTGGACGCCAGAGACCTTCAGGATTTCAGGGGACTTAATCCCCCAACTTAAAACAAGCCACGTGGTGCGTTTGCACAGTGGTAAAGGCAGGGGGGGGGACTGATGTGACAAGTCTGCAAACACTCTCTGTGGCGCGCTTCAAGTTGGGGGATTAAGTCGCTTTTATCCTGAGGGTCCCTGGGTACCTTCAGTAAGCGCAACAGAGTTGCATTGCAGAGAGGTGTTAAAAGGGGGATGGCCTCGGACCACCTCTCTGCAATGCAGCTCTGTGGTACTTACTGGAGGTACCTGGTGGGCTAGTTGGGCAACTGAGACCCTCAGGATTCAAGGGGACTTAATCCCCCAACATAAAATGCACCATGGGGTGCGTTTGCATACTTGTCACACCAGGTCCCACCCCCCCTTCACCTCAGTGCAAACCTGCCCTCTGGTGCATTGTAAATTGAGGGATTAAGCCCCTTGAATCCTCAGGGTCCCATGGGTCCAACTAGCCCATCGGGTACCTCCAGTCAGCACGACAGAGCTGTGTTGCAGAGAGGTGTAAAAAGGGGCGTGGCCTTGCACCACCTCTCTGCAACGCAGCTCCTTAGCACTTACTGGAGCTACCTGATGGGTTAGTTGGCCCCCGGGAACCCTCAGGCTTCAAGGGGATATAATCCCCCAACTTAAATCCCGCCATTTGCACATTGGTGAAGGGAGGGACGGGCCTGATGTGACATGTGTGTACTTATCCAATCACTCCGCCAAAACCCAAAACCTTACAAATTCACCATGCACTCTCCCTGCAGTACTCTAATCATCCAGTCAGTAAACATGCACTCATGCAATGACCCATGCGCTAACTCATGCACTGCTACAATACCATGAACACTACTAATGCAGTCCAGCCATCTCCTTGTCACTACCCATGCACTCCTCCAATCACCCATCCAGCATCATGTACTTATACAATCAATCCACCAAAACCGAAGCACATATAAATTCACTATGCACTCTCCTGGCAGTACTTTAATCATCCATTCACCACCCATGTACTCATGCAATGACCCAGGCACTAACACATGCAGTGGAACAATCACCTGTGCACTGCACATGCAGTCTTCTAATCACCAAGCCAACACCATGTACTTATCCAATCACTCTGCCAAAACCCGAGCACTTATAAATTCACCATGCTCTCTCCTTGCAGTACTCTTCATCCAGTCAGTACCCTTGTACTTATGCAATGACCCAGGAACTAACACATGCACTGCTACAATCCCCTGTGCACTACCCATGTAGACCTCTAACCACCTACACACTACTGATTCATTAATCCAATTACCCAGGTAGTACCCATGCACTCCAGCAATCCCTCTGTCACTACCAATGCACTCCCCCAATCACCCATCCAGCATCATGTACTTATCCAATCACTCCGCCCAAACCCAAGCAGTTATAAAATCACCATGCACTGCCTTGCAGCACTCTAATCATCCAGTCACTACCCATGTACACATGCAATGACCCAGGTACTAGCACATGCACTGCTACAATCCCCTGAGCACTACTGATGCAGCCCAGCCATCTCTCCTTGTCACTACCCATGCACTCCTCCAATCACCCAGCCAGCACCATGTACTCATCGAATCACTCTGCCAAAACCCAAGCACTTATAAATTCACCATGAACTCTCCTTGCAGCACTCTAATAATCCAGTCAGTATCATGTACTTGTGCATTGGCCCAGGCACTAACACATGCACTGCTACAATCCCCTGAGAACTGCCCATGAAGAGCTCTCTCACTACCCATGCACTCCTTCAATCAACCATCCAGCATCATGTACTTATCCAATCACTCCGCCAAAACCCAAGCAGTTATAAAATTGCCATGCACTCTCCTTGCAGTACTCTCTTCATCCAGTCAGGACCCATGTACTTATGCAATGACCCAGGCACTAACACATGCACTGCTACAATCCCTGTGCACTACCCATGTAGACTACTAACCACCTTCACACTACTGATCAACTCTTCAAATTACCCAGGTAGTATACATGCACTCCAGCAATCCCTCTGTCACTACCCATGCTCTCCTCCAATCACCCATCCAACATCATGTACTTATCCAATCACTCTACCAAAACCCAAGCAGTTATAAAATCACCATGCCCTCTCATTGCTGTACTCTAATCACGCAGTCAGAACCCATTTACTCATGCAATGACTCAGGCACTAACAAATGCACTGCTACAATTACCTGAGCACCACTCATGCAGACCAGCCATATCCTTGTCACTACCCATGCACTCCTCCAATCACCCATCCAGCATCATGTCCTTATTCAGTCAATCCACCAAAACCCAAGCACTTATAAATTCACCATGCACTCTCCTGACCGTACTCTAATCGTCCATTCAGCACCCATGTACTCATGCAATGACCCAGGCACTAACACATGCAGCGGAACAATCACCTGTGCACTGCCCAGGCAGTCTTCCAATCACCAAGCCAACACCATGTACTTATCCAATCACTCTGCCAAAACACAAGCACTTATAAATTCACCATGCACCATGCAGTACACTCTTCATCCAGTCAGTACCCATGTACTTATGCAATGACCCAGGAACTAGCACATGCACTGCTACAATCCCCTGTGCACTACCCATGTAGACCTCTAACCACATACACACTATTGATTCATTACTACAATTCCCCAGGTAGTACCCATGCACTCCAGCAATCCCTCTATCACTACCAATGCACTCCTCCAATCACCCATCCAGCATCATGTACTTATCCACTCACTCCTCCTAAACCCAAGCAGTTATAAAATCACCATGCACTGTCCTTGCAGCACTATAATCATCCAGTCACTACCCATGTACTAATGTAATAACCCAGTTACTAGCACATACACTGCTACAATCCCCTGAGCACTACTGATGCAGTCCAGCCATCTCCTTGTCACTACCCATGCACTCCTCCAATCAACCAGCCAGCACCATGTACTTATTGAATAACTCTGCCAAAACCCAAGCACTTATAAATTCACCATGAACTCTCCTTGTAGCATTCAAATCATCCAGTCAGTACCCATGTACTTGTGCAATGGCCCAGGCACTAACACATGCACTGCTACAATCCTCTGAGACCTACCCATGAAGACCTCTAACCACCTTCACACTACTGACTCACTCCTCCAATTATCCAGGTAGTACGCATGCACTCCAGCAATCCCACTGTCACTACATATGCACTCCTCCAATCAACCATCCAGCATCATGTACTTATGCAATCACTCCGCCAAAACCCAAGCAGTTATAAAATCCCCATGCACTCTCCTTGCAGTACGCTACTCATGCAGTCAGAACCCATTCACTCATGCAATGACCCAGGCACTAACAAATACACTGCAACAATTACCTTAGCACTACTCATGTAAGCCAGCCATATCCTTGTCACTACCCATGCACTCCTACAATCATCCATCCAGCATTGTAGTGCAGTTCCTATATTCCCAATAGGCTCTGCGAATTGGAATAATATATCCTATAGATTAGACGTAGGATTGAGGTCGACTAGGTCTCTTTCGAATATATTAAAGTTAATAGTGAGTGCCAGCTAGCTCAGCGGTCACTAGAAACGTTCTCAAATTCACAAGGAGGGATTAGTTTCTGACAACCGCATAAACATGACAACTTTTTTTCCCAAGAATAAGAAATATATCTCTTGGGTCGCGGAAACAATAGATAAGTATTTCACAAAGTCAATTGTGCATGCTTCGTTTCTACAGAGTTGCAGAGAAATAAAGAGACTAGCGTTTTCAATAAAAGGTTTATTGAACAGTCTTCTTTCTCATGCAAGAAAAGCGAACTGATACACTGAAATGTTTAATGTGTACAGCGAGAACAGTTGTAGTGATGTAAAATAAAATTGCGGATTAATCCAAAGTACAAGGATACATTTAATCATCAACAAGCACAGTACTTCACAAGCTGCAGGTCTTCAGACAAAATGAGAATTCTTTCTCTAGAAACCGTTCGCATCAGAATTCTCAACAGAGCAGTATGTGCATAATCAAAAGTATACAGGTTCTTAAAAGGGAAATATACAAAGGGAATAAAGAATGACCTAAAGGGGAAATGGCAATAGTAAAGAAAGGAGTATGACAATGTAACAACTATATTACAAAATAATACTGTAAGAGTATTGTATGGTTTCTAAACCATATAAAAATACAAATGCGAAAACAACAGTTGATGGACAGAATGCAGAACAATGTCATACATTCACCCCAGTACAGAGATCTGGGCCTAAATCCATCGTTTTATTGCATTCCACACCACCCCAGTTCAGACATGGCCATATGCAAATCAGCCTTGACCCTGTGCCTCATGGGAACAGTCCAGCCCAAACTGCCAAGCCATGTCTTCCCTGGACCGGAATCAAGCATCCTAGGACCGGTTTCTGGCTATCAGCCAGGATAGCTTGACTCCAGTGGTTTGGAGAGCACGGGACTCACGTCTGAGCATACCCTTCCCACTCGGGGTGACAATTGCAAAAACAACAGCTGATGGACAGAATGCATAACAATGTCATACATTCACCCCAGTACAGAGATCTGGGCCTAAATCCATCGTTTGTTTGCACTCCACACCACCCCAGTTCAGACAGGGTCATATGCAAAACCGCCTTGACCCCGTGCCTCATGGGAACAGTCCAGCCCGAACTGCCAAGCCATGTCTTCCCTGGACCGGAATCAAGCATCCTAGGACCGGTTTCTGGCTATCAGCCATCATCAGCCAGGATAGCTTGACTTCAGTGGTGTGGAGAGCATGGGACTCACGTCTGAGCATACCCTTCCACTCGGGGTGACAAATGCAAAAACAACAGTTGATGGACAGAATGCAGAACAATGTCATACATTCACCCCAGTACAGAGATCTGGGCCTAAATCCATATGTTTTTTTGCACTCCACACCACCCCAGTTCAGACATGGCCATATGCAAATCCGCCTTGACCCTGTGCCTCATGGGAACAGTCCAGCCCGAACTACCAAGCCATTTCTTCCCTGGACCGGAATCAAGCATCCTAAGACCGGTTTCTGGCTATCAGGCATCATCAGCCAGGATAGCTTGACTCCAGTGGTGTGGAGAGCACGGGACTCACGTCTAAGCATACCCTTCCCACTCAGGGTGACAAATGCAAAAACAACAGTTGATGGACAGAATGCAGAACAATGTCATACATTCACCCCAGTACAGAGATCTGGGCCTAAATCCATCATGTTTTTGCATTCCACACCACCCCAGTTCAGACATGGCATATGCAAATCAGCCTTGACCCTGTGCCTCATGGGAAAAGTCCAGCCCGAACTGCCAAGCCATATCTTCCCTGGACCGGAATCAAGCATCCTAGGACCGGTTTCTGGCTATCAGCCATCATCAGCCAGGATAGCTTGACTCCAGTGGTGTGGAGAACACAGGACTCACGTCTGAGCATACCCTTCCCACTCGGGGTGACAAATGCAAAAACAACAGTTGATGGACAGAATGCAGAACAATGTCATACATTCACCCCAGTACAGAGATCTGGGCCTAAATCCATCATTTTTTTGCACTCCACACCACCCCAGTTCAGACATGGCCATATGCAAACCAGCCTTGACCCTGTGCCTCATGGGAACAGTCCAGCCCGAACTGCCAAGCCATGTCATCCCTGGACCGGAATCAAGCATCCTAGGACCGGGTTCTGGCTATCAGCCATCATCAGCCAGGATAGCTTGACTCCAGTGGTGTGGAGAGCACGGGACTCACGTCTGAGCATACCCTTCCCACTCGGGGTGACAAATGCAAAAACAACAGTTGATGGACAGAATGCAGAACAATGTCAAACATTCACCCCAGTACAGAGATCTGAGCCTAAATCCATCGTTTTTTTGCACTCCACACCACCCCAGTTGAGAAATGGCCATATGCAAATCAGCCTTGACCCTGTGCCTCATGGGAAAAGTCCAGCCTGAAATGCCTAGCCTTGTCTTCCCTGGACCGAAATCAAGCATCCTAGGACCGGTTTCTGGCGATCAGCCATCGTCAGCCAGGATGTTGTAACATGACCAAGTCCTGTTTCATTATGTCTGTGGCAGAGGATACTATGCTGTCCAAAGAATATATTCTGGATGACAGACTCTTCAACCCATTGTCAACTACAGAGAGATATTTCTCCAAATGAATCCAATCAATTTCTCGTATTCGTTCTTCAGTCTCTGCTTGCGTAGTTTTCCATGCTTCATTATAAATGACATAGATACCGGCATATATAAAACGTTTATGACACAATTTAGTAGGTCCTTGTAAGAAGACCCTCAGATCGACGCCATCTTTAAGTAAAGATAAGTGTTGTTTTACTTCCTTTAGTGTAGGTTTTTGTAGCCACTCAAGGCACAGTTTTCCCAAACTGTATGCTGTTACTATCTCTGGATGTTGTCTCTGGATATATCTTGGATCTGGCCTAGTGAATGTGAACCCTTGTGTCTTATTCAGGAATCTATCTCAACAGTCAGTTGTTTGTGTCTGTGGGCCAGATTAACCATTTTTTTCAATTGAGATCTGTTCTGTTGTAAAGAAAAATAGTATGTACGTCGACCACCCCTTCTGCAGTGTATTACTATCCGGTGTAGGTGTAGGTATGGACGGTTTGTTTAAATCTTTTATCTTAGCTAACCCAAGACAAGATGTCTGTTAAACAGTGTCATTCAAAAACATTATTTGTTCTTGGATAATGCAGGCTCTAAATAAAGCTTCTAATCCCCGCACCTGCCAGTCTTTGTGCCCCAGACAGTTTTTGTCTCAATGTTGTCTTTCCAAAAGCCAAAACCCAAAGTAGACAGCTGACCATAAAAGGCAGCAGAATAAATGTGGTTAGTATTAGTCAGCATACTTATCATACCTGTCTTATTTATATTTTTAAAGTAAAATGTTCCTGGATTTGAAACATTAAAACCTGAAAAGTATGGAAATGTGTCATGAAATATTTTTGAGCTACCTTTCAGTGGTGTTGGACAATGTTCATATTGGTTATAAGTTAAAACATTTCTAGGGTTTGCAGATTAATGCAAGAAATGATGACCGTAGTGATTACAACAGTACACATGTTCATAATCCGATGAACCTTCTAAGTATTCATGATTTGTACATTTTTCAGACATTTCTAAGTCTGACATCATTTTATTAACAGTCTCAAAGTTCCAATCATCAGAAAAGGTGCTGGGTGAAACAAAGTCATTTAAGGAAACCTTGAATTGGTGAGAAATCTTCAACAGCCCTGCAGGACCAAATATGTCATAATCAGTTCTGTCCCAAGCTATACCACCAGGTATAGGAACAGCTGTGATGTTCACTGATGACAAGTCTCTTTGTTCATGATGGGATGATTTGTGTGGCTTGAGGAGTGTTAGAACTGGGATATCTGGTTGGCTAAGGCTTAGGTCAAAGCCAGGCAGGAACCACCATTCTAGTCAGGGCAAGTGAGTCACACGCCAAGATAACCCCTGCTCACCCTCTTGGTAGCTTGGCACGAGCAGACAGGCTTATCCCAGAGGCAATGTGTAAAGCATTTGCGCACGCACACAATCGCAACAACACCCTAGGCATACCACATAAAGAACTCCACACAAGGTTATATAAAAATAACTTTTGTATTGTCAAAACACATCAGATAGTAATCACACAATATACGTTGTGCCAACTGGCACGGGCAATATGCACAAGAGATTATTCACACCAGGACAGGGCCACGTGGGTCACTGTCAGAATCAGCACTTAGTAGAACTAGCACTTAGAATAACTGTCACACTAAATAACAATTATAGATCACAACCAGTAACCACTGGTAACAGGTAGGTACACACTAAGCAATACTAATAACCATAGGCATATATCACGCATGGACACATAACCTCTCTAGTATAAACTATACTAGGCAAAACAACCTCCTAAACATGAAAACACAGTTAGAGGTATCACAGGCATAATGGCATTGCACATTACGCCTAACTCACATTTAGGCCTAACCAGTAAAAATACATTAGGCCATCTCTTCACTAGTCTAAACACATTAGACCCTACCCCCTAAGCATAACTCACATTTAGGGGTGTAAATTATAGTGAAACACAATCTCACTAACACAAACCTCCACAGGAAAAACCATCTCTAGAGGTATCAATACAGGGTGCGTAAAACATACTAAATGCATTAATTTACTAGCACCACATCACTCTAGCCCATAAAACACATTAGGCAATTACCATCATAAACATAGTAAAATAACATCGCACAAAAATCACATTAGGGCCTTGCGCCCTACCCACATACCAGCCCCCTGGCCAACTGGCCATCTCAAGAAGGGGCTTAAATGCCCTGTGTCCTGAATGTCAGGGCGCGCTGCCATCGCAGCACCAGTTTGGGGTGCGCCACCGGCGCAAGCCTAAACGTTGCAGCTGCCCACTAATTGCTGGGCAGCTGGGAACAGTAACAGGGGCCTAAACGCTGCAGCTCGCACTAAGTACTGCGCAGCTGTTAAAGGCCTGGCACCTCTGTGCCATCTCTGTCCCTCACAGGGACTCTCTCTCCCTTGGCGCCTAAACGGTGCAGCTGCCCACCGCTTGCTGGGCAGCTGTAGAAGTAAACCACGGCCTGGGCCATCACTGGCCCTCAAAAACAACCAAACTGCGCCCAAACGTTGGAGCCACACAGGCTCTGACACAAAACATGCCCCCAAATGGTTGGAGCCCTCTGGGCTCTGGAAAGAAGCATGGGGGCGCTGGGGCCATCCGGCTCAGAATTCATTGCGCACTTTTGGAGCCCTCTAGGCTCTGGGACACCAATGGGGGCGCGTAAGCCACCTAGGCTTCATTGAACACCTATGCCCCAGTCGCTGGAGTCCTCTCTCTGGGGACTCAGAATCTCCAAACTGCCCCCGGAGCTCGATAAACAATTTGCTCCCCTCACATTGGAGCCTCAAGCTGGGGACGTGACTATTAACGTGGGGGCGGCCCACTGCCATCCGGGCCGCCCTACATGTCCCCTGCCACGGTGCGTACCATTGGAGTGGCCCTCTGCCATCCGGTGCCGCTCTAAATGCTGCCATCATACCAGTTGATTCAGAAAAGGGGGTGGTGATGGACAGAGTATCTGAATTAAGCAGAACACTCGTACCCAGTCAACAGATCAGGGCTTAATCCATCACCGTTTTTTAGCTCACTGCACCATCCCAGCTCAGAACCTGGCTACATGCAAATTAGTCTGTCCCTGGCCCAGTGCATCATGGGAACAGGGCAGAACAAACTACCAAGCCAATTCTTTTACTGGGAAGGAAACAAGCTTCCGGAGACCGGTTTCTGACATTACAGCCGTCTTCGGCCCGGCTTGCTTGAATCCTGATGGTGCAATGAGCAAGGGACTCATGTCTGAGCATACCCTTCCACGCTTATGGTGGACAAAACGATTCAGAAAAGGGGGTGGTGATTTACAGAGTATCTGAATTAAGCAGAACACTCGTACCCAGTCAACAGATCAGGGCTTAATCCATCACCGTTTTTTAGCTGACTGCACCATCCCAGCTCAGAACCTGGCTACATGCAAATTAGTCTGTCCCTGGCTCAGTGCATCATGGGAACAGGGCAGACCAAACTACCAAGCCAATTCTTTTACTGGGAAGGAAACAAGCTTCCGGGGACCGGTTTCTGGCATTACAGCCGTCTTCGGCCCGGCTTGCTTGAATCCTGATGGTGCAATGAGCAAGGAACTCATGTCTGAGCATACCCTTCCACGCTTATGGTAGACAAAACGATTCAGAAAAGGGGGTGGTGATGGACAGAGTATCTGAATTAAGCAGAACACTCGTACCCAGTCAACAGAGCAGGGCTTAATCCATCACTGTTTTTTAGCTCACTGCACCATCCCAGCTCAGAACCTGGCTACATGCAAATTAGTCTGTCCCTGGCCCAGTGCATCATGGGAACAGGGCAGACCAAACTACCAAGCCAATTCTTTTACTGGGAAGGAAACTAGTTTCCGGGGACCGGTTTCTGGCATTACAGCCGTCTTCGGCCCGGCTTGCTTGAATCCTGATGGTGCAATGAGCAAGGGACTCATGTCTGAGCATACCCTTCCACGCTTATGGTGGACAAATTGATTCAGAAAAGGGGGTGATGATGGACAGAGTATCTGAATTAAGCAGAACACTCGTACCCAGTCAACAGATCAGTGCTTAATCCATCATTGTTTTTTAGCTCACTGCACCATCCCAGCTCGGAACCTGGCTACATGCAAATTAGTCTGTCCCTGGCCCAGTGCATCATGGGAACAGGGCAGAACAAACTACCAAGCCAATTCTTTTACTGGGAAGGAAACAAGCTTCCAGGGACTGGTTTCTGGCATTACAGCCGTCTTTGGCCCGGCTTGCTTGAATCCTGATTGTGCAATGAGCAAGGGACTCATGTCTGAGCATACCCTTCCACGCTTAAGGTGGACAAAACGATTCAGAAAAGGGGGTGGTGATGGACAGAGTATCTGAGTTAAGCAGAACACTCGTACCCAGTCAACAGATCAGGGCTTAATCCATCACCGTTTTTTAGCTCACTGCACCATCCCAGCTCAGAACCTGGCTACATGCAAATTAGTCTGTCCCTGGCCCAGTGCATCATGGGAACAGGGCAGACCAAACTACCAAGCCAATTTTTTTACTGGGAAGGAAACAAGCTTCCGGGGACCGGTTTCTGGCATTATAGGCATCTTCGGCCTGGCTTGCTTGAATCCTGATGGTGCAATGAGCAAGGGACTCATGTCTGAGCATACCCTTCCACTAGGCCTTGCACAGCGTTGGAGCAGTCCCCTGCAATTCGGGGCTGCTCTGGTGAAGGGGTATCGGCACTGCCTCCCACCATCCCCACTCACCGGACTGCAGGCCTCCTCCTCATCCCGGCCACCAGCACACGCGGAGCTCCACCGGGGCAGCAGGCTGGACTCCTTTTCCTTTACCGGAGCCTCGCTGGGATGTCGCTCCACTGCCTCTTCCCCCGGGCCCACTCCTGGGACCCGGGGCCTCACTGCACACCGGCAGGGCTCTCCCCCTCACATGTGAGCCCTGCTACCGTCGCCATCTTCGTAGCTCCCCTGCTTCCGCTTCAGGTCCCGGGCTGGCAGGCCATCACAGCGCGGCCCGGGGAATGACGTCACGGGGGTGTCCTGGGCCGGCTGGCGGGGATTTCATGGTGGAAAATGAGGGATGGGCACCCTCGGTGCATAAAATAACCTCAGACACGGGGTGGGCACCCGTGAAGTAACTAAATAAACGGGGTGGCACCCGTGACAATACCTGAAAAAAAGGCAAATAAAGACTCCGGGTAGGCACCGGCACTTGGGGCACACAAAGGGCAGGAGCACTTCCCTCAGTGGAAAAACGACAGCGCTCTGCCCTGCAATGAAAAACAAAGCGCCCTCAGGGCGCTGGGGGCACAGGCAGCACCAGGCCCCCTTAGGAATGACCCCACAACAAGAAGGGTCCCAGCAATCCAAGACAAGGTTTCCAGGCTAAAGCAGAGTATCCAATCATCCCACGAAAGGCAGAGGGGTCCTCCAGCAATTCAAGGCATCCAGGGGCTGGGAAGGGCCCAGGGAGGCAAGCCTTCCCCTGGACCCAAGCAGCAGCACGCCCCTGGTAGATTCAAGTCAGAAACAAGAACATTCTACAAGAGGTCACAGCCTCTTTTTATACACAAAATCCTTCGTCTTGCAGGGTGCAGGCAATGTGAGAACCAGCTACAACTGGTTATGGGGAACTCCTTTCACTGGCCAGGCTAGGGCCATCAGACACACCACAGGGGGTGGAGCCAGCATTGTGTGGGGAAAGCCCAGCCCTATTCAGGTCCCAGGTGTACCCCTCCCTCACATCAGCATGCTAATCTCTCCATTCACCACCGGGGCAGACCCTACCTGACTCCTGGAGCCAGGCTCACCAGCCAGCTCCAGCCAATCACACGTCAGACACAAATTACACTAACATGCCAACTTCTAGTAGTGGCACTGCCACACTAGACCCAATCATGCCGCATAGATCATTGCACAGCATTCAATCTCACGAGTTTGCACATACCAAACTCGACCCTGCACTCCCCACACATCAGGAACTACCATGGTCACACATATTTCCCATGCATTCCTTCGGGAGGGCAGGTCACTCTCACCACACACACGGAGAGCGCACGCACTTTACACTGGACCACAGTGAAAAAGTGCGCAGAGACCTAAAATCACTAACACCAGGTTACAGAAACAGGTTAGGCAAAAGCAAAATGTTTCGGGGTGAACCTGCCAAAAGGGCCGGGTCCAACAAGGAGTAAGTTGATGTTCTTACTTGCTGTGTCCTTTTTACTATATCTCCCGTTGATCAGCATTCCCAAGGTAAATACCAGAGTCAACCAAAGTAGAAGAGGAAGTACACCCAACACAATCCATAGTTCAATTCATGGTGAAACCAAATATGTATTTTCCAGTTGATAAAAAAAATATGTTGCTTGTTCTTTAAAAGTTCTTTTAGCTGGCGTTGTTTCAGGTTTGCTGAGATCCTCAGAAAACATGTCAAAGTTAATGAAATTGCCCGAAGCAGTTCTGTCAATTGTAGGGATTTCTACAGGATTCAATGAAATCGCTGGAACCACTTGATCACTTGTCATATTAGTATGGTCAGATGCTATTTCATTGTAGACAGGCGTTTCTTGACAAACTGTTATTTGGGTCTCATGAAGCACAAGTTCCATGGCTTTGTTGCATAGTCCTTTATTCTGTACTGCAGTGTCTTCGAAGGTGATGAGTCTCTCAGTTTGAACCTCTTGGATTGTAGCCAGATTCACGTGTCTGCTACATCTTTGGAGTCCATTTGGCCTACTACTTATGATTGGCCACATGATGTGGGTTGACCAGGTCAATTGATACAAAACTGTTCTGCTTTCTACCATTAAGGGGCGGCAGTAACACTGTTCTTGATCCGTGGATTGCTAGCACAGGTACTGGTTGTCTGTAAGAAGGCCTAAATTCCTTCTTGTCCGCAATCTTTTCTCTGACTAGATCCCCAATCTTTGGAATTCAGGCAGGCCTTGCTGGGACTGGTGGTTTCTCTTCAGTGGTCGTTGGCTTCAGGAATACATTTGCTTTGACTTTTTCTCCTTTCATTTAAGTCCTGCAAAACTGCCAAACGGTCTTTGATATCAACAAAAATTTTGTTCTACCACTGAAGTGTGATGATCAAGGTCCTGGACAATCATTCTAGTTCCAAAAAGGATTTCTTATGGAGTGATTACCCCTAGAGAACTTCTTGGCAGATTGTTAAGACTACATTGGACACTTATTAGATGTTTGACCCACCCGTCACCCGAGCTAAATACCCTAGCTGTTATAGATTGCTTTATGTCCCGTTTTTTTCTCTCCACAACCAAATTTCCCTCAGAATGGAATGGACTAGAAAACTGCAATTCAACGTCCAGATTGGCCATGGCCTTCTTGTAAGCTTTTGAGCTAAATGCAGGAATCTGGTCAGAATGTAGCGTGCCGACTGCGTATGTGCCGATAAAGACTCGCAAATCTTTTATAACAGTTCAGGCGTAAGCCGAGCGCTGGAGACACATCCAAATGAATCTTGAGCATTAATCCACTGCAACCATGATATATTTATAGTTACCATCCCTCTGTAAGGGACCACAGTGATCTAGGTAAACACAAGCTAATGGTTTATCTGAAATTAACAGGGGCATCTGCGCAGTACGTTTCACTGTAGAGACTTTCATCTTTTGGCAGATTTCACATTCCGTAACATGGTTTCTGGTCTGTTTCCTAATGCGCGGCCACCAGAATCTCTGTTTTAATACTGATACTGTAGCGGAGTGCAGTGTGCAGAGGCAAGCCCTTCAAATGCTGCCAAGATTAGTCCCAATCTATGTTCCATGTTTGGAATTACTCTATCCCACACTCCTGGGATTCGAGCAAAAGGAACGTTATTTGCATCAGTTATGTATGAGTATTTGACTGGAAAGCCTTTTGGAAATGTTTTACCACTGTCTCTGCTTGAAGCATTGACAGCTTGCATTATTTCGCCGTCTATTTTCGTTTTTTTAACGAGTGATTGCAGCTACGGAAGTCGATTGCACAGCTGCCTACGTGGCTTCATCAGCCAATGAATTCCCTGCAACGTGAACGCCATCACGTTGATAACTCAGTGTATGGATCACGTGAGCTTCTTGTCGTAATTGAACTACTTGTTCCAAAAGCAACCTATGTTTGATTGTGCCACCTTTGGCATCTTTGAAACCGTTTTCAATCCAGTTCTGCAAGTTTCATTGTAAGATTGAACGCAATAATAGGAATCGCACACTATTAGTGTGGGGAATTTGCGATCAGTATTTTCAAGCGCCATCTTGAATGCTTGTAGTTCAGCTCGCTGAGCTTTACAATCTCTTAGAGATTGAGTTTTAGTGACCATTGGTCAGAATTTGCCATCTCGCCAGCGAACTTTAACGATCGTGCACGCAGCACTATAAGCTTGTTTACCTCCAATTGCGGGTTGTGCTGAACCGTCTGTATAGATTATACATATGTTCTGTTCTAGAGACAGAATCTCAGTGGGCATAGGACATTCTTGTTCGTATTTTAGAAATTCTTGTATTTTCAAATAGGGGTCAAAAATGTATTCAACGTCTATTGCAGCAAGACAATTAACCCATTGTATCCATCTCGGATGTAAAACCTTTGCATTTGGAATGCTCACTTTTGTCACTGCCTCTAAGGCAGGTACAGGAGTAATGACCATTATGCGCTTACCCTGTGTGAGGGCTCTCTCTTTTGCTACTGCGGTTTGAACCGCTGTTGGAATTTTTTCTGTAGAAGTGAATTTCATTTCTGCTTGTGTGTACAAGTGTGATTTATAAGCAATATGTACTTTTTCTCCTTCATTAAAGATTAAGTACGTGAATCCGCATCTTCCTGGAATGATTCGGATCACTAGGTTGGGTACGTTTACGCGTGTTTGTAAATGTGTTGTTGCTAACATGTCTGTTTGCACTGAACGCAAAATTTCTGTGTGTTTTTGAGTCCAAGTAACTGTTTTGAAATCAGGTTTGATTAATTTGTAGAGAGGTTTAACCCTTTCTGCATAATTTAGAATGTAAGTTCTTCTGAAATTTAGGAAACCTAGAATTGACTACGTTTTTCAGCGTTTTTGGAGGTTGGAGCAGCGCACATTTCTCTAGAAAGTTTGCTGCCAGTCTTTTGCCTTCACATGATAACTTGTATCCTAGGAAAAGGACGTTGAGGTGGGCAATTCTCGATTTCTTAAAATTGAATGTATACCCTTCAAAGGCGAGTCCCAAAATAATGGTGTTCACTCTGTTCAAGTCCCTATCCAAGTCATTGTCTGTTAGATAGATGTCATCGACATATGACAATGCTTCATCATCATACTTTTGTAGTAGTTCTGTTACTCTGGCTGAAAATAACCTTGGACTATTCTTGAATCCCTGGGGGAGACGACAGAATTGACGCTGTGTCCCCATGATTGAGAAAGTGGTCAAATACCTACTTTCTGGTGCAATGTTTTGACAGAAGAAACCATTAAAAATATCTAATGTTGTTTTATATTTCTTATGCACAATGTTATTCCTTAGTGCTGCACTGTGTGCATTTTGTACTGCAAAGGTTTTGCAATAGGAGTTTAAATGTCTGTAATCCAACACTAGACGATATGTATTGTCTGGTTTGAAAACAGGAAACAAAGGATTGTTCATGGACGAGGTGTATGTTTCAATCACCCCTTGGTATTTAAGTTGATATAATATCTCTCTGACCTGTGTTTTAGCCTCTTGCTTGACTGGGTTCTGCCTTTGTGCAGTTGGTTGAGTTTTCAACTGGATTTTATGTTGAGGAGTATCTTCATCCCATCCTACTGGATTTTTACATCATGCAGGAGCCTGGGCTACTGCCCATTTCCTGGCATAAGTATATTTTTTATGAATTGGAATATGATTGGAGAAGGCTGGCATAATGATGTCTTCGCCATGTGGGCACTCCCTGACAAATTCTGGTGGCCACTCTTGTTCAGCTAGAAGAATGTTGTAGCCCTTAGAGAGCTTTTCCCAAAAGAGTGCTCCTATTTTCCTAGTTGTATCCCCCTCGAACCGGAGTGTGATTTCATATAACTTGTGTGGGACACTTACTCTGGTATCAGCAGTTTCAACTTGGATGTACCAGATGAAACCTTCAAGAGCTTGCAAGCTATGGTTACTTCTGCTGCACTGTCCAACATTGTCTGAGCCCACTCCCCGTACTTGAGTTGAGTCCTCAAGATCCTCGGCATGTCTGATTTTTAGACCTGCTACCTTCTTTTTGGTGAATTGAGTTTTCTCATTTTTTGGAACGTGCTGATCGTCTTTGGACTTCACGCGTTCTTCCGTTCTGACCGTCCTCTTCTTTCGGATTTCTGTGATGAAGTCTGAAAGGTACGAGAGAAACCTGTATCAGTATCTTGATATTTCTCAAATTGTTTCTATTCCTGAGGTTATACCTCCTTTCAGAGGGCTCCTTTTGAGGAGACCTACCTCTGGATTAGGAATGCTTCTCTTTAGGAGTTTGTTTAGTGTTCTCCCACTTCTTTTTTGGAAGAGTAAAAGTGTTGTTTATAAAGACCTTTTCAGGAATTTCATTCAGTTGGGGTTTCACTGGTCTACCACCCAAACTGTCTCTACCTAGTTCTTCATAGAATTTTTTTCAATTATTCTGGACAGTTCTTGTGGTTGCTCAGTTACAACAAATTCTCTTAGCATTTGGCAGATCGCCATGGATGCTGCTTCACCTTTAATATTAGCGAATAATATTGCTAAGAACTGTTGGAAATTCTGCAGTAATTTCATTCCTAAATTTAAAGCAGGCTCTGCTTCGTATTTATTTTGAATCTGTTTTCGGACGTCTGGTATTACCGCCATAGACGGAACACCATTTGTTTTGGTGTAGATTGCAGCAAAGATTGTACCCTAAGTGTTGCAGTCCTCCACGTGTGGTGCAATCCCCATTGGTAAACAGATTGTTAGATTTCTGTTTCTCATGAGGGGTAGTATCAGGAAATACTGCCTTGATTTGAGCAATTTTTTGAGCTATCCAGGATGGAATTTGTTCCCGTTTTGCAGGTAATTTACCAATGACTGAATGTATCATCTGTGGTGTCATTTTATTTCTGTTCCCCTGGTAAGGGGTGTGTTATGGAATCCTTATAGGAGGTTGGACTGTTAGAGTCCGCATGACATGTTGAACCACTTGTCTATGTATTTTGATTAGTTGTTTTAGTTGAACTAATAGTTCCGCACCTGACATTTCTTCAATGGCAGGATGTGGTGTATAGCTGGATAATACCGGCCATGTAGCTCCTGGTCTCCCTAGTGGACCGAGCCTGGTAATGTGATTTTGCTGTTGTAGGGCGCCTTTAAACCAGAGTTGGTGGAATTTCAATATCCTTGAAAGGAATGTATTCCGTTTGAGGTCCCTCGTCTTTGTATTTGATTCAGGGAAGATAATCCATGAATAGAAAACCACTGTCTGGCGATATTCATGTGCCTCTATTACATAAATTACCCTACCACCTCTCAGTGATAGGCCATTTGTTATAAGTTTTCTAGTGATGGCTTTCCTTAAAATTTCTGGGATGATTATAGCATTCAGATCAGTCTCTTGGAAACCTGTAACGTCAAAGCCTGGTAGAGCATTATTGCCTGTAGCTTCACCGTTCTCGGTGTTGCTATCCGGAATTTTGTTGATTGCAAGTTTGCAGAGCAAGATTCAAGAAAAGAAAGATAAGGTGCACAATATTTTGGAACACTGTATCCTTCAACGTTGAACAAACCAAAAACTAATACATAGGATTTTCGTCCCACTCAGTTAAGGAGGATATTTTATCCCTTTACCCACTCCAGACGTCCATTGGAGTATTTTGCAGGAAAAAGGGGTTTCTCAGAAAAGCATGACTGAGTTACTTTGGTATCTAGCATTAAATTAGTGTCTTACCAAACGTTGGGCGCCATGTAGTGTAGTTCCTATATTCCCAATAGGCTCTGTGCATTGGAATAAAGTATCCTATAGATTAGACGTAGGACTGACGTCGACTAGGTCTCAATCGAATATATTAAACTTATTACTGAGTGCCAGCTATCTCAGAGGTCACTAGATCCTTTCTCGAATTCAGAAGAAGGGATTAGTTTTTGACAACCGCATAAACATGACAAGTTTGTTTCCCAAGAATAAGAAATATATCTCTAGAGTCGCGGAAACAATAGATAAGTATTTCACTCAGTCAATCGTGCATGCGTCGCTTCTACAGGGTCGCAGAGAAAAAGAGAGACAGGCGTTTTCAATAAAAGGTTTATTGAACAGTCTTCTTTCTCATGCAAGAAAAGTGAACTGCTAGAATCGTTATGCAGACTGCAAAGTATAATGCGTACAGCGAGAACAATATTATAAAATAATACTGTAAGAGCATTGTATGGTTTCTAAACCATATACAAATACATACATAAATAACAATGACTACAAATACTCAACTGGTGCTTCTAAAATACGCCTACCCCAATGTACCTAACCTAAGTCTAGTACGCAGGAAGTAATAAGTATTGTGTAGCATAGGTTTAGTTTTCTTTGCCAAGAATCTATCCAAGATTTCTCTCGGTTCTAATCAGCTCCATACCTTGGTTTTGAATGAACGAGGTCTGGTATCTCCGTCTCGGGACTCGATTTACCAACACCCCGCAAGGGGAGCTTGGAAACACTGGAGTTGGAGTCTCGGCGAGAAAAAGACAGCCTCTTGATCAGTGCATCAGCTGGAGGGTCGGCTTCCTTCGGCACTTGCTGTAGCGAGCTGCGAACTGCTCTGAACCACTGTATCCTGCTAGAGCAAGTGAAGAAATATTTATACCTTGAAGGTGTCTAGAAATGCCAAAGTTTGACGTAAAGTCGGGCATAATAACGTCAGGAAAGAACCCCTAGGGAATAGTCGTTCTTTGCAATGTACATGAGTTCTTGGACAAATCAATATTCAAGCAAGGGAAGGTCCCTAACTGCTTAAGCCGATTTTCCAAGAAATCTTTGTGACGTTTGGTACGGGATGAAGTAGCCATGCCTGTATTTGGTCTCCCTGGGCTATGTCTAAATAAGGGCTTGATTTCTATGCCTATATTAGGGCAATGTGAATTGTACCTATATAAGGGCATGAATAAGGAACATTCACTCAGAGCCTAAAATGCCACACAACAGCATCATGTACTTATCCCATCAATCCACCAAAATCCAAGCACTTATAAATTCACCATGCATTCTCCTTGCAGTACTCTCTTCACCTAGTTAGTACCCATGTACTCATGCATTGACCCAGGCACGAACACATGCACTGCTACAATGCCCTGTGCACTACCCATGTAGACCTCTGACCACCTTTCCAATTACCCAGGTAGTACCCATGCACTCCAAAAATCTCTCTGTCACTACCCATGCACGTTTCCAATCACCCAGCCAGCACATGTACTTATTCAATCACTCAGCCAAAACCCAAGCACCTATAAATTCACCATGCCTTCTCCTTGCAGTACTCTCTTTGACCAGTCCGTACCCATGTACTTATGCACTGACCCAGGGACTAACACATGAAGTGGTACAATCACCTGAGCACTGCCCATGCAGTCCAGCTATGGCACTGTCACTACCCATTCACTTCTCCAATCACCCAGCCAGCACCATGTACTTATCCAATCACGCCAAAACTCAAGCACTTATAAATTTACTTGCACTGTCCTTGTAGCACTTTAATCATCCAGTCAGTACCCATGTACTCACGTAATGATCCATCCACTAACACTTGCACTGCTGCAATTACACGATCTGACTTTCTTCTTTTTTGCAATTTTATTTTTTGCTTTCATCATCCCGAGGTCTACGTCAGCAGTCCTGTTCTGCAACACTAACAAGCGCCTGCTGATTTAAGTGCAAAGAGTCCATTACGCTTGTGATGTGGACAACACCTACTGTCAGAGTGTTTATGAGTGTCTTGGTGTAAAATGCTTTGGGTCCATAAACACCACATGTCTTGTGCATGCACCAGGGTGCAGTGCATTTGGCTTTACACAGCGCTGACACATTGGTAGGAAGTTATAATGTTGAGTTTCTTCGGAAGTCACCTTGAAGTTGGGGCGCGAACACTGTCCCATGCACGTTATACAGTTCTATGTAGTTTCAGCAACATATGTTTTCTTGCTAAGTCTCTAAGTGAGACATTTCTTCTTGGTTTAACAACAAGGGGACTGATGTTATATATTTACCTATATTTGCCTTCAGTGTGCAATTGCTTCAACATTTCCTTTGACGGACTGGTACAGAAACCTTTCTCTACCACTGTACAAATGTGACTACCACTTAAAGAAGTGTCTTTCTGCATGTCTGACTTAGAGGTAGTTTTAATCCCCCTGCCCTATTATGTAATAGGGCCTTACAGAAGAGGTCATGCCAATCACAGGGGTACCTCAACAAATAGTGTTCCCTAGTGTATGTAGGTGTTGTCACTGTATTCTAAGTGTCTAAGTGTCTTTCAGGATAGCACTTGCTCCGGGCCTGGTTAGTCAGAGTCAGTTACCACCAATACCCATCAGCAAAAAGTTCAGGATGACTTTGCAACAAGGTCTCTTTCTGCTCCTCCCTTGCTTCTTTCTGCAACTTTCTTTGTCTTTCTGGACTTCTGTTGCCCCTTTCTGCATTTCTCTTGCTTCATCCTGTGCTTTTCTTCCTCTTTTTTCACATGTCCTACCTTTGTAGGCTTAGTTAGAAATTAGCATTTTAAAAACCTTTGCAATTCACTGAAATAAACATAGGTTTCAGAGACGTTATAGTTAGAAATTAGCATTTAAAAACACCTTGGAAATTCACTGAAAAAAAAACAGGTTTTGGGGACGTTATAGGTAGTTGGACATTTCACTCGTACAAAACCAGAGAAATTCGGCTGTTATGCTTAGTTCAGCTAACCTTAACTCATGCACCGCAATGCACTTCTGATGACGTCACAAATTACATCATTCATGACATGGTTAGTGACATCACTGATGACATCATCCACGCGATAATCTGATGCACCTCCTCATACCCTAATATAAATTTTGATACATCCACTCTAAAATATAGATTACCATTTTCGAAACCATAGACACACCAATACCAGTTAGTACATACCCACTCACTAATTCCTATGTCTACACACACATTCACTCATTCACCCATACAGTCACTCATACTTGCAATCAACCATCAATACAGCATTATCATATGTACTCGCATATCTATACAGACACTCACACATTTCAACTCATCCATAGAGTTACTCACACACCTAGTCAGTCATGCAAAGAATCAATCACACTTCCATTTGCTCACCTTTACAGTTATACACACACCACCTCACTTATTCAAACATATACTAACACATACTTACAATCTTATACAATAACTTATACAAGCACACACTGATCCATACAGCCACTCTCACAATCACTCACTCTCACAAATAGGAATTTAAACACCCCAACACTCACTAAAACTGCCTTTCACATATGCAGTTATTTACACATGTACCACTGAGGCATCCATTCACTCACCAATCCAGCCATACACGCACTCATCCACCCATACAGCCCTTCACAGATGCACTCTTGAACCCATACACCCAGTGAATCATCCACTCACACATCTATGCAGAGAGTCACACCCCACCCACCCACATAGACACTCAGGCACCCATACAGATACTCAGACAACCAATCAATAATCAATAGGTGTTAGCACTCTAGTTGCTTATTATATCACTGTAATAAAGCTACTGCTCACCGGGGAAGTCTGCTTCTGGTATTGAAAGTGCATGTTTCAATCTGCCTGTCAGAATTTTTTAATGAAATAGAAGAGGATTTGAGAAGTCACGCAAAATGTGCCCTAATTTTCTTTCTGCGGCACTAATCATACGTTCTATGGCAAAATGAACCCCTCTTTTTGTCCCTTTTTAAATTAAATGTTTTAAGAGTTACCACTTTATTCCAATAAAGATGGCTTCAGGTGTGCAATACGTTTGTCATTACTAGGACTGTTAGCCCTCTAGTTTTTCTTTAGAACACTCTGGAAAGCTGCAGTAGAACACAAACAAATTAACTGACACTCTTTTCCCTTGTTGGATGTACATGTTTTACTGAGAATGTTCATATTGGTTATAAGTTAAAACATTTCTAGGGTTTGCAGATTAAGGCAAGAAATGATGACCGTAGTGATTACAACAGTACATATGTTCATAATCCGATGAACCTTCTAAGTATTCATGATTTGTACATTTTTCAGACATTTCTAAGTCTGACATCATTTTATTAACAGTCTCAAAGTCCCAATCATCAGAAAAGGTGCTGGGTGAAACAAAGTCATTTAAGGAAACCTTGAATTGGTGAGAAATCTTCAACAGCTCTGCAGGACCAAATATGTCATAATCAGTTCTGTCCCAAGCTATACCACCAGGTATAGGAACAGCTGTGATGTTCACTGATGACAAGTCTCTTTGTTCATGATGGGATGATTTGTGTGGCTTGAGGAGTGTTAGAACTGGGATATCTGGTTGGCTAAGGCTTAGGCCAAAGCCAGGCAGGAACCACCATTCTAGTCAGGGCAAGTGAGTCACACGCCAAGATAACCCCTGCTCACCCCCTTGGTAGCTTGGCACGAGCAGACAGGCTTATCCCGGAGGCAATGTGTAAAGCATTTGCGCACGCACACAATTGCAACAACATCCTAGGCATACCACATAAAGAACTCCACACAAGGTTATATAAAAATAACTTTTGTATTGTCAAAACACATCAGATAGTAATCACACAATATACGTTGTGCTAACTGGCACGGGCAATATGCACAAGAGATTATTCACACCAGGACAGGCCCACGTGGGTCACTGTCAGAATCAGCACTTAGTAGAACTAGCACTTAGAATAACTGTCACACCAAATAACAATTATAGATCACAACCAGTAATCACTGGTAACAGGTAGGTACACACTACGCAATACTAATAACCATAGGCATATATCACGCAGGGACACATAACCTCTCTAGTATAAACTATACTAGGCAAAACAACCTCCTAAACATGAAAACACAGTTAGAGGTATCACAGGCATAATGGCATTGCACATTACGCCTAACTCACATTTAGGCCTAACCAGTAAAAATAGAAGAGGATTTGAGAAGTCACTCAAAATGTGCCCTAATTTTTCTTTCTGCAGCACTAATCATACGTTCTATGGCAAAATGAACCCCTCTTTTTGTCCCTTTTTAAATTAAATTATTTAAGATTTACCACTTTATTCCAATAAAGATGGCTTCAGGTGTGCAATACGTTTGTCATTAGTAGGACTGTTAGCCCTCTAGTTTTTCTTTAGAACACTCTGGGAAGCTGCAGTAGAACACAACGGAATCAACTGACAGTCTCTGTCCTTGTTGGATGTACATGTTTTACTGAGAATGTCAGACTTCATTCTCACATGACTGAGAATGATAATGTGAATTTACAGAAAATATGCTCTCAGTTTAGCTCACAGATCACCTTCCAAACGCCTGTGGGAAAAGCATGAGAAAATAGTTTTTTCTCAAACATGATTCATGATATCCCAGCAGAAGGCTTTTTCACATGGTAAAATCACCTTAGAACACACCACAATTCCTAAAAGGAGTATGGTACCATCAACAAATAATTTATAATGTAACTAAAGTCTTAAAGCCTTCTATTAACTGCAGCGCTTTTTAATGAGGTGCTATCATTTATATTGGCCCTAAGATGGCTGCCAACACTTCTTGGATGAAGTGCTGACAGCCAATAAGATCTCACTATGAGATGTGTGGTTAGGCTCCGCCCAGATATATATATTTCTATTTCCATTAATATTTAAAAAACTACTGCACAGACTTACACCATTTACCAAAAAGGGCTCCCTCTGAACCAAGGGGTACCTCTTTGCCATCTTCTCAGCAAGCTCCCACGTCTTCTTCAACCACAACACCGAACTCCACTGGACCGACCACCGTTGCATTAACTTCACCTTCCGGAAACCCACCACACACCACCGCACCTAGCAGATGCCTCGCCTCTGCTGGAGCAAAGTCACCAAAGAACAGCTAACCACCACCCTCGCCTGTAGTCCTCCCACAGACCCGACCTACCCCAATGCCACAGCCCGCAACCTCAGACAGTGGATCGATGACTGCGCCAACACCCTTTCCCCGCACAAGAAACCCTGCAACACCAGAAAGAAAGTTAGCTGGTTCTCCGAAGACCTCCAGGCCTCCAAGCAAACCTGTCGAAAGCTAGAGAAGAACTGGATCTGTGAACGAACACCGGAAAGCTACACAGCTCACAAGAACATCACCTGCGGACATCATCACCTCATCAGATCTGCCAAAACGACCTCCTTCAAAGACCGCCTAGACAACAACGCACACAATAGTAAAGAGGTCTTAAACATCATGAGGGAACTCACCAACCCCAGCTCCAACACTAAGGACATCCCACCCTCGCAGGACCTGTGCGACTCGCTGGCCACCTTCTTCCACCGCAAGATCACAGACATCCACGACAGCTTCAACACCGCGACTGCCCGACTACCACCGAGACCTCCATCCCCACGACCACCACCCGCACCAACCACCTGATATCCTGGACTCACATCAATGACGAGGACACCATTAAGATCATGAACTCCGTCCACTCCGGATCCCCGTCAGACCCATGACCTCACCACATATTCAACAAAGCCAGCACCACCATCGCACCCCATCTCTGGAAAACCATCAACATCTCCTTCGAGACAGCTACCTTCCAGGAGACCTGGAAGCACGCCGAGATCAACACTCTACTCAAGAAACCCAAGACGGACCTCAAGGACCTCAAGAACTTCTGACCCATCTCCCTGCTCCCGTTCCCTGCGAAGGTCATCGAGAAGGCCATCAACAAACAACTGATCAGATTCCTTGAGGAGAACAGCATCCTGAACCCACCCCAGTCCGGGTTCCGCAGCAACCACAGCACCAAACCCGCCCTCATCGCCGCCACCGATGACATCAGAACCCTGCTAGACAAGAGAGAAACCATGGCCCTCATCCTCCTTGAACTACCAGCCGCCTTCGACGCGGTCCGCCACTGTACACGACGATCACGCCTCCATGATGCCGGGATCCAGGAGAAGGCCCTGTACTAGACCAACTCTTTCCTCTCCGGCAGAACACAGAGCGTCCGCCTCCCCTCTTCCGCTCTGAAGCCACAAGATCATTTGCGGCTTACCCAAGGGCTCATCCCTCAGCCCAACGCTGTTCAACATCTACATGGCACCGCTCGCCCACGTCAAGTCACCCGACTGCACAACCTCAACATCATCTCTTATGCCAATGACACCCAGCTGATCCTCTCCCACACAACCAAAACCGGAAAACCAGTGGGGGTAATGCTACAGACAGATGTGAAAAATCATATATACTTGTTAATAAATAGGCATCGTAAAATCAAATATCAGTCTGCACTGAGAAGAATGGAAATACAATGTCCATGGCAACCCTCTGCCAAGGTATCCCCAAAATAATTTTCTTTGCAGGTCAATCTGCCATCATGACAGGAGGACAAGAAAGACAAGTCTTTCACAGGTAAACATTGCAAGGCATACTATGTTGAAAACAAAAAACATTTAAACCTCTGGAGAAGAACCCAGTATTTGGAGGAACTTACAGTCCTTGAAGCTAATAACCATTCCTTTGTTATAGCTGGCTAGGATGAATGCTTAGCAAAAGACAATGGGTCAGATTCAATATCGTTTCACGCAACTTGCTGAGCTGCAGAAGAGGAGAAAGGGAGAGATCAGCTTTATGCCATATCTATAAACCTGTGGTGCATTCCTGTTATCCCTCTGCCCCGGTACACAGCTTGGCCCCAATGCAGGCACCATTTTGCACCCTGCAGTACAGGCATGATTATTTTCGTGCATGTAGGGATACCGTCCTGCACAAAAACAATTCTTAGACGCAGTTTCCTCTTTCTAAATGTGCTGCAGAATCTATCATATTTAGAAAGTGGAAAGAATGAGGAGAAATAGATAGTTCTCCGTGTTGTGCCTCTGGTGAGAAGGCGAACAATCTGATGCATTCCCAGGTCTACCAGTGTTGGTGAATCTAGGAATGCTTCAGATTACATAGGTGTATGAGTGGGAACACCCATGCTCCACCCATGTAACGCCGAAACCATGCAAAGTAACGCAAGGCAGCAACTTTTTTATTTATTTATTTATTTAATTTATTTAAAACATTTGTATAGCGCAGCTGTCACCTTGCAGGTATCCTGGCGCTGTAGAAATAACTCCTAAGGTGGAAGGCATTGGGGGCAACCGAGCGAGGTACCAGACTTAAAGTTTGGGGAAAAGCCAGGTTTTGATCCGCTTTCTGAAAGGAAGAAGTTCGGTTGTTTGGCGAATGTCGAGGGGCAGGCTGTTCCACAGTTTTGCGGCTGCAACTCTGAAAGATCTTCCTCCGGTCCTGACTTTGTTGAAATTTGGTACTGTGACAAGGCGAGCTGTGGATGAACGGAGGGCTCTGGTTGGGAAGTACCAGGTGAACATAGATTTTAGGGAGCTGGGTCAGACTCCGTGCAGTGCTTTAAAAACGAGACAGAGTGATTTAAAAGCCACTCGCTGTTTCATAGGGAGCCAGTGCAGCTCGGCCAATGCCGCTGTGGCCGAGGATCTCCAATTCCAGCCGAGGGCCAGTTTGGCAGCGGCTGTTTGAACTCTCTGGAGGCGATCTAGTAGTACAGCTGGGGCCTCGAGCAGCATCGCATTGCAATAGTCAAGGCGACTGAGAATGGTGCACCTGACTATTAATGCCCGTGCCTGAGTGGGGAGAAGTGGCATGATCTTGCGTAAGGAGCGCAGAAGGGCCGAGCAGGTGGACACTGTTTTCGCGACCTGCGTCTCCATGCTAAGTTTGTTGTCCATCATGACACCGAGGTTGCGGACGAAGGTGACCGGTTGTGGCTTATCAGGGGTTTCCGGGGGCCAAAATTTGGCTGGGAACAGGCGGGGGATCAGACTTCCGGCACAGAACAAGACCTCGGTTTTGGAGGAGTTAAATTGCAGGGACTTATCGTGCAGCCAACCCGCTGTATCTCTCAGACAATCGTGAAACGATTCCAGGGGGATCGATTCTTCACCCTCCCACGAGAGGATGAGCTGAGTGTCATCAGCGTAGTTTATGGCTTTTAGCCGATGGGATTTTATTAACGTAATCAAAGGTGTGAGCAACTTGTGCTACCTTCAGTTACTCCAGATTTACCTATCTGCAAAGGAAAATCTCAGTCTATTTTTTTCGATGCTCAGCCTAAAACCTTGATATACTTGGGCCAATGTGTCTTTGAATATGTACTCCACTTCCATTGTCTTTAGTTGTGTGTTTCCTGCATGGCCCATTGTACTTTTCCCTATGATAGTGTAACTGTGCACGTTGTAGACCTTATTTTTCCTTATTTTTCCTTTGCACATGTTACTATATAAACACCCTTGCAATTGTGCCACGTTGTACTTTCACACGGAACCTGCATAGGTTTTCATGTTCTGTTCTTTTCCTGGGATTTAGTTTGAACACCACCAACAAGGTCAAACAACAAAGACCCTTGTTGTTCTTTCTGGCCAGGCACTAGCACCTAAACATAATACAGTTGTTTATGTGAACACGTCTTGTCAGATAGATGAGCACAGAAGTCAATAACACCCACATAGAACAGGAGTTCTGAGAGAAGAGCACTGCTTATGGAGAGGAGTAGAACATCCATCTGTATATGATAAGGTACAGGGTCAGACACTAATCCATGAGATCTTTCGTATATAATCTTTAGCTTCAGTAGCTGGGGATGGGGGTTTAGGCTACCCTATCCTGTAAAATGACAGGGATTTACATGGTATACAGTTTGTTAACTATGCTAGCAGCATTTTTAGTATGCATTTCTTTTCTAATTGTGTCATTTATACTGCATTTTCGAGCATGATATTTTAAATAAACATTTTGAACTTCCTGAGTGTCTCCTCGTTATCTTACGGTGGACAAGTATGAGTGAGAAAGCGAAAGGGTGTGTCCTGTTATCGCGATCCCTGAGAGGGTTGAGAGGGTTGTATTTACATGTTATTCTGGCAAGGTTATGAAGGCAAATGAGGCACTATAGCTAGTAGGACTCGGACTCATAGATACTGAGGTGGTATGGTGACTCCGTCCCTACATACTGATGTTCTATGATTCCATGCGAAGGAAAACAATGGTCCCATACATTTTACATTAGTATAATACCATAATTAAGCAATCAAAATTGGGTTTACGAATGTATAAATGAAAAATAAGGAGTTTAATAACAATTTAAGTTCAACACAAGGATAATTCACAAAAGGTGAGTGAGCCAGACGTGTAAGGGTAATGGGAAATCAGCCGAATTCCTTACCACAGGCAAGTGACTTAAAAAGTGACTTTTCAACTTGTTAAAATGTAAATAAGCAAAAAGTCCCAATCAGGGTTAACTCTCTTACTCCACAATTAGATACAGATTACAGTATAGAATTGAATATGTATGTGTCAAGGACGTTTTGATCTTAATTTGGGTAAAGGGATCTCATCAGCACTAAGTGATAACCAAGAGCCTGGAAAGTTGCTGGAGGGGTCGGTCGAATCAAACCTTGGAAATTCTGAAGGTAATCAGGTGACTGGGAGGTGAACTAGAGGGGATGTGGGCCCGCTCCAATGCCCATCGGACACAAGGAAGGGTAGGTATTGTCCCATCCAGGAACCAGAAGGCTTGAGGCCAATGAGAAATTGCGTCAAAGAAGTCTAGATGGGCAATGTTGAGTGGATGAAGGACAGGAAAGAGGGCAAATGAGGCACTATAGCTAGTCGGACTCGGACTCCTAGATACTGAGGTGGTATGGTGACTCAGTCCCTACATACTGATGTTCTATGGTTCCAAGTATAGTTCTGATCTAGAGCACAATCCCAGCAACATGGCACCGCTAACATTTGGTCTGGTACTTACTATCGGGAACCCTGAGTAGTGCTTGTCCACACTACCCTCGCCCCTTTTTTTGGTAACATCTGCGGCATTAGGGATTTATCCTCACACAACTTTTACGGAACACCTATTTCTGTTGATTTTTCAAGATTGACTATTAAAAGGTTTTCAAGCCCTATTTGTGCTAGTCTTTGAATCCCCCCTTAACTAGTGATGGCCCAGCACTGTTAACTGACGGTCTGTGGTTACTTAACATTTTTTACAACATGGAGTTCCTAATGCTGGTGCTCCTGTGATTTTTGTTATGGATGCGGACGCAGGGTTCTCTTTGAAGTTTTTTACTCGTGGATCACATTCCCAGCTGTTGACGCTAATGATAACACTTCACATGAATAAACTAAACCTCAAGTTCCTGATGTCAACCACAGGCACTTACAGAAATTTCTCTTACCGTCTGGAAGCACCGGAATTAATTTAATGGTGCCCTTCCATATGTGCTTGGCACTGTCCAAATGGCCCTCTTACGTATTATTGAGGCCACATAGCCGGCACTAGTGGGCTACACCCTATCCAGATTTAGCTAATATAAATCTTGTGCAGACTTGCGCTTTATCCAATGTTCCTATTGTCTAATATAGACACATGACACATGACCCAATTCATTACCCTTGCCTTTCCTGGCTCGACCTGCTAGGGTAGCCCTACAAGGACAGCCTTAGGCAACTGCAGCTCATGTTATAAGTCTTGTAATTGTCCATTCCATTATGGTCAAACAACCTACAAGTCGTGAAGAAATAACCTTTTGGATTACCCCAAAAATAGATCAACTTTAAACTATGTTTCCCCTTATGGGACCTCAAGACAAGCACATCATTTTAACCATGTGCTTACCCAATGGCCTGGTTCCCCCAATAGTGGACAGCAATACTTGGGGGACTATTTGTGACATTGTTTATACTCTTCGTCTTGGCACTCCCTCAATGGCCTTTTTTAAAGAACGTCATTGGGCAAGTCCAAGATTTGGGGATAAAATGGAGATTTGGGGATGAAAATTGTTGGGAATTTACTTGTTGTCTCCCCAATGATTCTTTCTAATGGTAAAGGTAAAGCAGCATCTTTGGCTAGATGCCAGCAACTTGCTGCAGTGGCAGTAACCAACCACAAATGCAAGTTGCCTGGTAATATTGCTAATGTGATACCCAAACATTTGTGTTTCAGACCTTCAGTATAATTGCTTAGCAAGCTTAGCTCTGATAAGGATGCCAGACCTGTCCATGGATTTCCTAAGAAACCATGGGATAAATCAAAACAACAACAAAATCCTAAACAACGCGAAGGCATCCAGCACCCTGAACCCACTGAGAGGAAACTAAAACTCCTGACTGGTATCAGATTCCAGATCTCCATTCTCCTCATTCCTTTCAGGACTCGTCTGATCAACAACACTCTAGAGAAGGGGGATCTGACCACAGACAAGAAGAGTATGTAAAACCAAAAAAGGAGGCACAACACTCGTCTGATGTGAAGATAAAGAAGGAGGATAGACCTCCTCCACATAAACCCCGTTTTCAGAAAAAGAAAGTTGCTGCATTGACTGTTAAATATACCACAGACAATGGGAACCCGATTCCTGCAAAGGAGCTGGGCATTGACTCTCCTTAACACCGCAGCTGAGGTCACCATAGTACGCCAGACTCTACCGGTATCTGGTAGCAAAAGCAACTGAAACACTCATTACAGTTTAAACCGCAGACACCGGCGTAGCTCTCCGGGACCAACTATATGACTTGGATATTTGTAATGAAGATGATGTGAAACACACAAGTAAAGCCATATTTTGGGACAATTTAAATACGTCCTATGACATTATCTTGTCAGAGGTTGACTGCCCCCCCCCCCCCCCCCCCAGTTTGTTCTTGCTTGTCCCCAAGTTGAAGATATAATTTTTCCTTTTTTGTCACACCTTGTTCCTGACGAGGTCAAACAAGCCTATGCAGCTGAATGGCCCTTTGCTTTGTCCCCTCACTTTATCATAATCATACTGGTAAGGATAAGGTTTCATTACAAGACTGGAGGCTACCATTAGGCATAACCTTTTCTTTGCCCCTTCAAAGAATTTTAGCAAAGATCAATCCAGAACTAAAATCTGAATAGGCAATAAATGCCTCCTGCATAGAAAACTCCTCCTCTTTTAAATTCTGCTCCAGTTTAGATAAGTACAGTCTTAGAATACATTTATTAGTGTGTCTGTTGGTTGAAAAGAAGGAAAATATTTAAATATATTTACGTTTCTAATCAGAAGCAGTGTGTTTGTGTTTGAGATGTAAGTATTTTCAGAAATAAAAAAAATGTAAGGAAGTTTTTGTTATTGAAGTTAAAAGAATATTAGGTTGTTTTGATATTATTATTGAGGTTTGTGCATTCAGCGCTCTTAATGGATTGGTTGCTGAAGCTATTTGGTTTGAAAAAGGCAGAGTTCTGCGTTATTTGGCTTGTGTACTTACCGATTTTGAAGTGGCACGGGAGCTTGGGAGGAGGCAGCGGACTCACATGCTGGCAAATTGCTTGATTGTTGCATACGCTATAGCCAGCATGAGACTCCTGTGAGAGGGGGCAGGCAGGATCGTGTGAGCCTGAACAATAAAGCTCATGTAGGATTAAAATTTGCAAACATACGTGACAAGAATTTTCAATTCTATTAAGGACACGGAGGCAAAGATTATGCTTTTCTCATTTCTTTACTAGAAATGCTCAGCAGGTAATCACAGATCAGAAAGAAAAAATACAACTACAATACCCATGAATGCTCTGGGTATCACCTGGTAAACCATAGAGTAACCACAGTATGTAAGGAACCATAGAGAAGAACACCTCCTCTTTCTTTGCCCATAAACAGTTCAATTGAAGAAAGTCGCAGTCCAAAACAAAACCATGGAGTAGAGAACAACACCAGGAAACAGCTGACCACTGGAAAAGAGGACGCGATGAGAGGACGCGATGCTCGCAGCAACAGAAGAAAAACTGGAACTTGAGACAGCCATCAGGCAGATGAAAGGAACGAACATGAATAACTTAATTTAGGATCAGAACCTGAAAAGAAATAAAAGAGCCGTAATACACCAGTCCACAAGAGGATAAATGTGTACTAACCAGAAGGGGGGGGAAACAGCATGGATCATAGTGAAATGAAACACAAAACATAATTGCATGAAATAGCAATAACATCAACAGATTTAGAAAAAACAATCAGACAATTTGGGTGGGATAATCTTCACCTCTGTGTCCTTAATGGAATTGAAAATTCTTGTCACGTATGTTTGCTAATTTTTAATTCCATGGAAAAGGCCTTAGAGGCCATAGCACCCGGTGTGGAATGTGCACCAAACATGGAAACATCAATGCCTGCTTCAAGCATTAGCCAATGCACCCATCTGGCTAACGTAGCCGGTGTCACAGGCTTAAACGGTTTCTGTAGAGCAATTAACAATTGACCATGCAGATCTTGTCGAAAAGGAGCAGTACTCCCCTTATAATCTTTTACGCACTGAACCACACAAAGTTGCGGATTATTAGGAAATGAAGGATAAGTGTCGGTAGACGTATTACATTTGTTGCGTCTGAAAATAGTAAAGGTAACCCCTTCAGGTGAAAAAGTACCACCAGCAAGGTGCAGAGCTCGAACATCCAAAACACGTTTACACGAAACCAAACACAGCAACGTCGTCAACTTAGCCAAAAGCTGTTTGCGAGTTGGCAAAGAGTTGGAAGGCCAAGATTCCCAAAAACGCAAAACAACAGAAACATCCCATAGAGCCACATACTTTGGACAAGGCGGTTTTACCAGCGGTATACCCCTGAGTAATTTAGAAATCAAAGGATGTTCTCCGGCAGGCTTGCCATTGATAGAGATGTGGCCCGCAGAGTTGGCAGAACGAAAATTATTGACAGTCCTATAAGCCAGACCCGAAGAGGCAATAGTGGCCAGAAAATTGACAATCAAAGAGATATCCGCTGAAGCGGGATCCACCTCCTGTTGTGAACACCAATCACACCACCGTTTCCAAGTTGAAGCCTAACGTTTGTGTGTGTTGGGGGACCAAGCCTCGCTGATAAATCTGGTAGCATCTCGAGAAAGGCCTGGGACTTGCCAGCGTTCCCCAAAACCCACCATGCCACTAGGAGGAGCAGACCCGACTGTACAAGGGGATGTGGTTTGAGCAGAGGGTCCAGCAACAGGTTCCATTCCTGGGGAAGAAGGAGTGGCGTCGAACAACTTATCTCCAGGAGAACCGGGAACCAAGCCTAAGCCCTCCACAGAGAAATGATCAGGATGAGCTCCGACTGGAAATGTCTCGTGCGAGCCAAGACCCTGGGAATCATTACAAATGGGGGAAAGGCATAGCACAGGAGAGGAGGCCAGACTTGGAGAAATGCATCCGTGGCTAGGGCCTCTGGATCCGAACGCTACCTGAAAAACCGGGGAGGCTGTGTGTTGAGGTGAGAGGTGAAGAGATAGATCTGACAGTGACCCCAAATCCGGGACAGAATCCGGAACACACGAGTATGAAGCCTCTAATCGCTGAAATCCCTCAGATGACAGGAGTTCCAGTTGGCTATCAGATTCTCGCGACCCGGAAGGTATTCTGCAATAACAGTGATCCGACGCTGCAGACACAGGTGCCAAAAATCTTTTGCAATCTCTGTCAGAAGTCTGGACTTCGTTCCCCCCAACTTGTTGACATACCGAACCGCTGAGACATTGTCCATGCGGAGGAGTATGCAACAATTCGCCATTTGCAGGCCAGACAACAAATTGCAAATGAGCCCGCCAGAAGCTCCAAGCAATTAATATGGAGAGATAATTCCTCCTGAGACCATCGGCCTCCCGTCAAAACCTGACTGCAACGGGCTCCCCAAGCCCGCAGACTGGCATCCGATTCTATCATCACATCCGGGGACTTCTGGAACAGGGCACGCCCGTTCCAAGACTCCATGTGCTCCAACCACCATAACCTCTCCCACCTCGCGTCCTCCGACAGAGGAATTTGATCCGAATAGCGGAGGCCTTTCCGAAGATGTTTGATCTTGAGACGCTGAAGAGCCCGATAATGTAACGGACCTGGAAAAATCACCTGAATCTAAGAAGCCAGCTGACCGACAATCCGAGCCACTGATCTCAATGATACACTCTGTCTGGACAAAACCTACCTCAATTCCCTCTTGATGGATCTGATTTTCTGATTGGACAAGAGAAGTTGACAGGAGACAGAGTTGACCAGAATCCAGAGGAAGTCTATCGACTGAGAGGGAATGAAAACAGACTTCTGAGGATTCACTCGAAACCCTAGTGATAGTAACAGATCTATTGACCAATTCAAATGAGAATGCAAGAGGATAGGACACTGAGCCAAAATGAGAATATCGTCGAGATATATGATCAGACGAACGTCGGGGGCTCGCAAGGACTCCACCACGGGCCTCAGAAGCTTCGTGAAGCACCACGGTGCTGACGAGAGGCCGAAGGGGAGAACCGTGTATTCGAACCAAGTCCCGAGCCACTGGAATTGGAGGAACCGTCGATGAGGGCCGTAAATCGGAATCGACAAATAAGCATCCTTCAGGTCGAGGCGGACCATCCAGTCCCCTTCCGAAAGAAGATCCCTCAGAAGATGGATGCCCTCCATCTTGAAGTGACGGTAAACAACTGCTCCATTGAACTCTCTGAGATTGAGAACCAATCGGGAACCGCTCCCTTTTTTTTAACCAGAAACACATTGCTAACGAAACCCTGAGGATGCCGAGAAGTCTGAACTCTGGCCCCCTTGGCCAAAAGAGACTCGATTTCTGTGGAATTGAACTCTTGATCTTGTCGGATAAAACCCAGGGGAGTAGGCGGATGGGATTGGTGGGGACATCCGTAGATATCTATCTTGTAACCCTGTACCATATCCAACACCCAAGCATTGTTCAAGATCAATAGCCATTTGGGGAGAAAAAACCCTATCCTACCCCCCCAAGACAACCTCCGAGGCTAGGATCAAAATCACCTGAGTTGGAGGACTTGTTTGCGTTGAAGGAGGAACCCTGACCACCCCCTCTCTGGGACTGATAACCGCGCTGGTTGGTTTGGTTGGATCCGCGACCGAGAGGACGTCCCTGTCGTCCGGCCCTGCCAAAAACCGGACGGAAGGCCCTGGGAAGCGAAGACTGAGCCTTGTCAAGCCCACTGAATGTGGCTACGAATTTGGGTAATTCCTTGAGGAACGGTTGCCCAAACAACAAGCCCTGAGCCAGAGACACTGATTCAGACAAGGCCAACTCTGTAAGCTTTGGATCCAGTTTCAGCAAAATAGAGCGACGACGCTCACAGGAAATCGCACAGTTCGCATTTCCTAACAGACAGATGGCCCTCTGGGACCAACCAACCAGTTCGTCAGGATCAATTACAGCCCCAGACTCTTTTGCCTGAAAGCCCAAGTCAGGGGGCCCAGAAGAGCCAACATCTTCTCCTGACACGTACGCCCTGCCCTGTCTATGCCTTTTTTTAGATCCTTGGCATACTTTTTGAGATAATTCACCATCGTGGGATCCACTTCCGGTGTATCTGCCAATTTATCGGCTAGATCAGGACGCGGAGATTCCGACCTAAGGCGGGCCCGCACGTCATTTTCGAACGGTTGGCGAATATGCGTCCACACATAATCTGCCACCTCGGAAGAAGGAAGCCAAGAAGTGAAATTAGGGTTTATAATATCCGAAGGATCGAAGGGAAGCAATTGGGGATGAGAGGGCGCATCCACAAAATGCTCCATACAAGCTTTTTTAGAAGGAGGCAGAATATCCGGACCAGAGGACGAAGTATCAGATGTAGTAGCACCATCATCAGTCTGGAAAGCAGGCGATGAGCGTGCAGATTTGGCAGCTTTACTAGAAGTCTGCTCAGAAGACCAGGACCTAGCCAGCTTAGCAAAATCTGACTGGTGCAGGTTTTTGGGAGACTTAGAAGAGCGCCCCGAAGAAGATGGCAACCAAACCTGTTGCGTCGCGCATTCTGAAAGGTAGCGCTTCAAAGGTGCAATGGCGCGGACCAACGCCTTATTCACGGAATGCTGGACACCTTGATCTAGGGCCTCCACCATATCCTGATCCATAGAGCCAGAGGCCTCCTCATCATCATAGTAGTCGTCTTCCTCATAGTAATCTCCCATTAATACAATAGTAATAAAGATAATGCCCACAAGAGGAAGGAAAAATCAATAATGCCACAGGCAAATTCAGGGGGAGTGGAGACCCCAAAGAAAGCCAAAAAAAGGCAGGCAACCACCTGACAATAGCAAACTTATTTAAATGTGGAGGGAGGGCTAGCTGTGAAAAAACTGCCACTCTAGGCAAAGCCTATGAAGAGTTATACGGCCCAAATTTATTCAGTAAATAAGGGCGTCTGAGGGGACAAGAAAAAACGCAGGCTGTGGGCATGAGCGTTATGAAGAATACGCTGCTCAGGCTTCTAAAGCTCCGTGAAACAGGGAAGTAAACAAAGGGAAGACTGCCGCCCATGCGCGGTAACAGTCGCCTGCTGAACCTTCTCAGAAGAGGTCCGCGCGAGCAGCGCGTGCAGCCTCTCAGTCCCCCGGTCCCCCGGTCCCAGGGTTCTCCCACTCCAGACACCCGAACCGGGGAGGCAGTCACACACTCCCAGCACTAGCGGTAAATGAAAAACGGAACCGCGAACGCACACAACGCGCGTAGGAGCGCAAAACAAAGCCCTGAAGCACTGCGGCAATACAGGCAAAGCAGCGCTAGAAGAGGCAGCAATAAGTAAGTGAAAATACAGCAATATAATTCATAAAGTACACAAAAATGCAATAAATATGGAAAGAATGAACTTAACTGGATGCGGAGCAGCAAAGAAAGAGGAGGTGTTCTCCTCTATGGTTCCTTATATATTGTGGATACTCTGTGGTTTACCAGGTGATACCCAGAGCGTTCATGGGTATTGTAGTTGTATTTTTTCTTTCTGATCTGTGATTGGCTGCTGAGAATTTCTAGTAAAGAAATGAGAAAAGCATAATCAGAGCCTCCGGTCCTGCCATAGAATTGCTCGGCCGAGCTCGAGGGAAGGAGGTGAAGCCAAACATGTGACGGTTGACTGTTTAAGGTCATGCTCTCAGAAAAAAAAGAGGAAAAGAACTGATTGGTCGGCTGTGATCTTGCAAGATCATGGTGGCCATATTAGATTAAGTATGTTAACATTGAAGTGAAAGGGAAAGATTCAAGTAAAATGAGAGTAGATGCTTTCTAAGTGGAAATAATTTACGATGAAACAGCTGAGCATGGAGGCGTGTATAGAGAGGCTATACTGTTAGGGATTAAAGGCAAACAATTAAAGGGCCAGATGTATCAAGATACTGTTTTGCGAATCCTAAATAGCGATTTATTGTGAATCGCTATTTAGAATTCCCAAAACGGTATGTATGTACAAAATCGCTATTTTTAGCAATTCCTTCTTGTTCTTTATTTGCGAATTCGCAATTTGCGAATTCGCAAATAAAGAATAATTTCCAATGCATTCCTATGGGCCAGGAGGCCCAAAGGAATGATAGTGCCATAATTCTCAAATTGCGAATTCGCAATTTGCCAATCGCAATTTGAGAATTATTTCAAGGGTGCAGGGGTGTCCCAAAGACACCCTGCTGCAGCCCTGAAATCTACATGTGTGTGCATGTGGCACACATACATGCCCTATGGGCATGTATGTGTGTCACATGCCACCCTCACAAATGCCAAATAGGGCCTTTTTAAAAGAAATCGCAGATTACCACCAACTACAAGTTGGTGGTAAATTGCGATTTCTTAACACAAATTCGCAATTCAAAAATGTTTCATACATATCATTTAAGGAATCGCAAAATTTGCGATTCCTTAAATTCTATGGCAAAATAAGGAATCGCAAATTATTGTGATTCCTTAAATTGCGATTTTTTGATACATAGGAAAAAATGCAAAAAGGCCGTTTGCGAGTCGCAAAGGCTGAAATTCTGCGAATTTCGGCCTTTGCGAGTCGCAAAAGCCTTGATACATCTGGCCCCAAATGTTTTATATTTATGAGAAATTACTTCAAAAGAAGCAAGTGTAAGTCAGCAGTTTGTTGAAGGGAGAGTAAGTGAGGAAAGTTTGAGACGGTTGATACAGAGTGAAATGAAAAGTTTAATAAGTCGTGGAAATTGTAATGGATAGGTAAAGGAAGGAAGTTAGTTCTGAGAACTTTTTTTGTCCTTCCCTGAAGAAAAGGAAGGCAGAAAAGAGAATAGACCAGCAAAAAAGGCTAGGAAAACATAACATTTAAATAAGAAGAGCAAGGATGCATTAAACTACATAACAAAAGTTTGTGTCATAGCGGCACACAGAGGAAAGGTGTCCAAGGCAGCACACAATATTTTTCCGAAGAGGAAATGCAATGGATATTGACGATAAAATCGTACAAGTGGTGACAGATTGTATGATGAATATATATTTTATGTAGATCAAAATGATGCTTTGAATGATGATCTAAAGAATGATAATCCTTTCCGTTTAAAATCCTCAAGGGTACGTCTCCCCAAATTCTGGAGAATCTGCTGACATCGTATGTACCTCGCGAACCCTCAGATCCCTGGGTCAGAATCTGGCTGTGGTTCCGCGCTTCAGACTGAGTAGAGCTGGTGGCCGCTCTTTTCGAGTGCTAGCGGCGAATTGGTGGAATTCTCTTCCTCTTCATATCCGGGCTATTGATGACCTTCTTCAGTTTAGATGTGCCATCAAGACCTTTCTATTTGTTTAGCTCTCATGCTGTTCCTGTGGCCCTTCTGTTTTTATCGGTGTTGTGTTGTGTTTGCCTTGTCAAAGCGCCAGGACGCCCCTTCGCTGGGGCAGCTGTGCGCGGTATAAGTAAAAATAACATAACATAACCTAACATAATCAAACACTGTTGTTAAGGATCCATTAGGGGAGGAAATGTTTAGTCCATATAAGTTAAGGCACCCAAGAAGTGCAGATTGGTGGTCTCTGGTTCATGTTGGTAAATTTATAAAACAATGGCTATGAAAACCTCTGGAGTGATTGGTAAGAAATGTATTAAGAGATGACTGCTCATGGCCACAGATTGATAACAAGGTATGTTTCACATCAAATCTTGATCCAGATATGATTTCTTACTCATTCAAAATGGGAAGACCACGCAAAGGTCAAGAAAGGGCGTTGAAGCAATGTCAAGGCTGATTGTTGGACATATTTCTACCAATAGCAAAAATAATGGACATGGCCGAAGAAGCTTATATTAACGGAGAACAGGTTAATGTTCAGCTTTTGTGAGATTGGAGACAAAGGGCAATGTTTTTTTGGAAAAATGCCAATTCAGGGTTTTTGGCAGAGCGGAGAAAATAAATTTCGATGAAAATAAATCCTAAATTAGGAGACATGGCAAACAAGAAACTCGGTGATGAGGCAAAAGGTTTACTGTTTGATGAAGGATTGGTAAAGAGGATGGGCAAGCATGTGTCCATGTTTACTGCTCTTGAGAAAGCACAAACAAATATGAGGAAGGTTTTCAGAAGTGTTTTTGTTAGGGCCATTAGACGGGGACCCCCAAGCTGGCCGGGTATTTCAGAATTCCCAATATAACTATGTATATGGAGGAACAGGAAGAGGTTTCCAGGGGTCCTCACGTTTCTTCCTTCAAAGAGGAAGATTTTCAAGAGGAAGAGGAAGTAGAGGAAGTTGTCAGTCAGTTCCACAATCATGACGTGAGTATGCAGATAACTTTTGGTTCTACCCTAAAAAAAGTCAGAGGACATTTTAAACTATTTAAAAAGGAATGGGACAAAATAACAAAAGATCCATGGGTTTTAGAAATGACACAGGGATTCAAAATAGAGTTTGTATGACAACAATTTCAAGTAAATGCACCAGAGGGGGTTAGTTTTATCCCGGGAACAGGTGCAAATTGCAGATTTAGAAATTAAGGAACTGTTACAAAAAGGAGCAGCCTGTATGATAGAGAATCACATGAAAGGTTGTGTAAGTACTTTGTTTTTAGTGGAGAAAAAGGACAAGGGATGGAGAATGGCAATAGACTTGATAAGTCTTTACTTTGCAGACATTTCAAGATGGAAGGGATCCATCTATTAAGAGACATGTTACAGTCAAAGGACTGGTTTGTGAAGTTGAATCTGAATGATGCTTACTTCACCATCCCAATGAAGGAAAAGAAACGGAAATTACGACAGTTCAGATGGAAGAACCAGTTATATCAATGTTTGTGCCTCCCTTTTGATCTGTCTTCGGCACCATGGTACTTCAGAAAGTTGATGTGTGTAATGTTGGCCTATTTGAGAGAGCTGGTATTCCCGATGATTGTGTATTTGGAAAATACTTTACTGATGTCTCCGGGCACAGTGGAATTGGTTTCCCAACTCAAAACAACAATAGATATGTTGGAAAGTTTAGGATTCTTGATAAACCAAGATAAATCAATTCTAATACCTTCTCAGAATTTGGAGTTTTTAGGACTCAGGTTAGACACATTCTGAGACATTTTAAGGTTACCAGAAAAGAAGGTGACGATGATAAAAAAAAGAGGTTTTAAAAGCTTTGCATAAGGTGTCTTTGACTTTGAGAGATTTAGCAAGGATTTTAGGGTTGTTTTCTTCCTCAATCCAGGCTATTACTTCAGGACCTTTGCATTATTGGGCTCTACAAAGAATGAAGGCAGATGCATTGCAAAGGGATTTATGGTATGGAGAAAGACCAAAGAAGAGTAAGGAGACAACGGCAGAATTGGATTGGCGATACACAATTTGGAGGCATGGAACGGTAAGGCTATTTTTGGTTTTAATCTAGATTTTGTTCTGGAGACGGATGCCAGCCAATTAGGATGGGAAGCATGATTAGGGTTTCAAGAGTCAGGTGGTTCTTGGTCAAAACTAGAGAAGGATCTTCATATAAATTGCCTGAAACTGACAGTGGGGTGGTATGCTTTAAGGAGTTTCAAGGAGAAATTACAGGGATGGTTTTGATGAAAATGGACAACATTTCCGCAGTAGCTCATATAAACCGGTTGGGAGGTTCCAGAGCCAAGAGTCTTATAGATGTTGCGAAGGAGTTGTGGATGTTAATGTTTGGAACACAAGATTTCATTAAATTCGGAGTACCTTCCAGGGGTATGGAATATTGTGGCAGATTGGAATTTTCATGCTTGTGAAGGAATACAGCAATAGGATTCTGGGGAGAGAGTAGTTTTAGGAAGATACAACAGATTTTGGGCCAATTAGAAGTAGATTTGTTTGCAACCAGACTGACTTGTTAGTTGGTGAGATATTACAGTTGGTTACCAGATCCGGGGGCTGTGGCAATAGATGTATTTCAGCAGAAATTGGTCAGAGATGAAAGGTGATGCTTGACCTTATTTTACAACGATCCAGTAAATACTTCTGAAAGTAAGGAGGGAATGATGTCAGTTGGTATTGTTAACGCATTTTTGGGGGTCTCAGGCATGGTTTCCAGTGGTGTTGGAAATGGTATGTGAGATTCCTTTGTTGATCCTAGCAGGGGAAGGCTTGCTAATAAACGAGTAAGGAGAGATTCATCCTTTGGTTCAGAATGGAATCTTGAACCTTCTTGTTTGGAAGGTGTCAGGAGATTCAGAGCATTCGAGGGCCTTTTGGTGAGAGGCTGTAGAGTTTCTTGAGAAATCTTGGGCCCCAGGAACTAGGAAGGTATGTACAGGAGTTATCTAAAGCACCAGTAAAATAGATTATTTCCCAGCTGCAGGTCCAGGGAGTAATTGAACTCAGTGTATCGCTGATTAATAATCCTCTTTTTCCTGTTCTGAAATAAAGATAATTTGATTCACATTGTTTTATATTATAGACATTCAAACAGGCATCCATGCACCTTTGCGGTACATAATACACACCTTATGACAGGTATACAGACATAATATTGACATAAAAAATATTGAGGTAGTTAAATATCGAGTTTTAAATATCGTGTAGACAGAATATCGATAAGGCAGAATATAGACTACAAAAATATCGAATAGAAGGACAATAATATCGAATCAAAAATATATAATGGACAGAATATCGAATGGACAGAATATAGACAACAGAAATATCGAAGGACAGAATATAGACAACAAAAATATCGAGGGACAGTATATAGACAACAAAAATATAGATGGATAGACTGTAGACAGCAAACATTTCGAATTTTAGGTAAGTAACTACGTCAATTTATGGTATTTAATTTTTGCGTAATATAATTCTAGAGCGGGTTATGGGTTTATAGGGGAATAGGGTGGGAAGTAATTTAATTATATTTATTTAAATATTTTAATGTATTGGTATTTATGTACAATTAATTTTTAATTAATTATTAATTGGCAATTAATTAAAATAGAATTGGTAATTAATTTGTATTAATTGATTACTTGATAATTATGTGATTTTTATTTATTTATTTTCTGGATTTGGTTGTGGGTTTGTAGGGGAATAGGGTGGGAAAAGTAAATAAATATATTAATTTATTTGTATTTATTTACAATTAATTGTTTAATATTTTTTAATCGCCAATTAATTAAAATATAATTGGTAATCAATTTTTATTAATTGATAATTATGTTAATTTAATTCATTTATTTTATGGAGTGGGTTGTGGGTTTATAGGGGAATGGGGTGGGAAGTAATTTAATTATAAATAATTTAATATTTTTTGGTATGGGTATTTATTTAGATTTAATTCTAATTTAATTTGTAATTGATAATTATTTAAATGTAATTGGTAATTAATTTTTATTTATTGATTAATTGATAATTATGTTAGGTTTATGTGTATCATTTTTGGAGTGCGTTGTGGGTTTATAGGGTAATTATAGGGTATATTATAGGGTATAATGAATTAAACGTATTAATATATAAATTGTTATTTATTTTGAATTAATTATTTTTAAATGTTTTAATAATTAATTGTTATTAGTAAATATTTTGTATTAATAGGTAATTATTTTTCAGTAATGAAATTAATTGTATTATTTTAAATTATTATAATATCTTAAATTGGGAATTCATTTTAATTAATTTGTAATTGGTATTAATATTTAAAATATTTTCAAATATATATGAAGTATTTACTTTCCCACATAATCAAGTGAGAGAATGGACACTTGTAACTACGTACCCGTGGGTTAGATTGAATCACCCTCATAAACGCTATGTAAATTGTGCGGTGTACATACGCGTTATGGCATTATCATTGGGTGTCCAAATTTCCAATTTCCCTACTGTTGCGCTCTCGGGAGTGGGAATAGTAATTTTTACCCTCCCACTATCCATCGCTTTCCCTACTGTTGCACTCTCTGGAGTTGGAATAGTAATTTTTACCCCTACGCTATCCAACGCTTTCCCTACTGTTGCACTCAGTGGAGTGGGAATAGTAATTGTTACACCTACGGTATCAAACGCTTTCCCTACTGTTGCACTCACTGGAGTGGGAATAGTAATTTTTACCCCTACTCTATCCAACGCTTTCCCTACTGTTGCACTCTTTGGAGTGGGAATAGTAATTTTTACCCCTAAGCTATCCAACGTTTTCCCTACTGTTGCACTCTTTGGCATTGGAATAGTAATTTTTACCGCTACGCTATCCAATGTTTTCCCTACTGTTGCACTCACTGGAGTGGTTATATTAAATTTAACCCTCTCGCTATCCTACTGTAAAAATATTGTATATGTTTTGTTAATAATATGTATATATATATAAATATTTGTATTAATTATTTTTTTGTATTTTAAAGTTACATTAATTATTTAATAATTTTACATTTATTTAATTATCTTAAGTATGTTTAAATTAATTATATTTATTGTTATATTACTTTTAAATTAATTTTAAGACATTTAAAAAATTCGATATTTTGACAGTCTATATTTTTTACAATCAATATTTTGGAGTAGATATTTTTGTACTTACCTGTTTGTAGATAGGCAGTCGATATTCTGGCATTCTATATTTTTACCTCGATATTTTGGGAGGTTGAAATTTTGTCTGTCGATATTATGTCAGTGATCCATATGGCACTCGTTAATAAGGTGGCCCGTAAAAAATGTAAGACCACTTCGGAGATAACAAATGGTTTCTTCAGTCACAATTTGGCTCCAGTGAGCTGTGACAGGTCCGCAGTTAGCCCCCTAGGATTTCAGATGCACTACTCATGACTCCCAGTTTGATATAAGAAGAGCTTTGTAGTCTTTGTAGTCATTACAGCTTGTGTTATGTCGATACTCCAGGGTCTGCCGACTGCCTGTCGTGGATGATATATACCTAACTGACGACAAATTGTACTATCGCGTACAATCTTTTAATGATAATTTATATTTTTGGCGACAAAATAAGGTCAGAAATTCCAAGTGTTAGGTGCTTGGGTGCGTGGCAGGCACGAGCGTCGCATCTCCTGTCATAGCTCGTGGTTGCCTCGTGCTTTTGTGGAAGTGTATTGTTTCAAATATGGTAGAAGGTTCGGAGGTGGGTGAGAATGTTGTGGGGGCATTCATGAGATAACCTCTGTACGAGCATACGGGCTAGTTGGAAATAAACCATGTTTTCGTTCTACTTCATCTCTGCTTCCTTACTCTCTGCACTGGAGTGACTTTTCCTACACTGACAACAAGCAGGCACTTATCACTGTTTCTCTACATGTAATTGATTTTACATAATATTTTCTGGCTCTCGCATTGCAGTTGCCATCTATCCTATTTTTTGGTAAGTTTCTTCATTCTCTGATATTTCTGCTTCGTACTTCCAAAGCAGTTGATGGGTGCATCTTTCAATTTCAGTCTAGTTCCACTTACTGCGAGTCTGCATCCTAGCAAGTGAGCGTCTTCAACTGGAACCCTGAGAGTTCCTATCAACCTGCTTCTTAGAGCTTCTTGGCAACAGGAACTTCTACAACAACGTTTCACCCATTCACGCATTCTTTGATGTCACATTTTACGTGAGGTCACATTATTGAATTTGCTAGCGTGCCGCCATCTTGGATTTCTCAGTTCTCGGAGTACACATCGCAAGTTAGCACAAATGTTTGTAAGTCCAGTCTAAAACAACAACTTTTTACTGTGATATACACATCGTGTATTTTAAGTATTTTTATCGGTGATACGCACACCGCGTGCCATTAATAGATACAATTTCTACTTGACGGTTAAAAACTCAGTGTATTTTTATTTTTCTCCTCTATTTGAATACTCACCTGTTGTTCGCTTTCATTTTTCGTCATACAATTTACAATACATTGTATATCGTCAATATATTATTCTTTATTTCAAAGAAGTTGCATTTGGCTTAATTTTTCTTTTAGCTATGTCAGGCATTGTTCCTCCTCATTCTTTTCTGTCTTCTGCTGGTGAGCCTCCCATGGACTGGGAAGTATGGGAACCTGTTTTTCTGGCTTATGTTGATGCATTGGAGGGTTGAAGTATTGCCTAGGAGGAATTGGACTAAAATAATTTAAAACCTTACCTGTTTTGTCTATAATCCTGGTAACATCAATGTCTATGAATATGCATCCTTGCAACTCAATTTACGGTATGGTAAAAAGAAAAGTATTGTAATGGAAAGTTTCATATTTTATTCATGGAAACAACAAGCTGATGACTCCATTAAAGATTTTATTTCTGCTCTCAGATCACTTGCTGTTACATGTGACTTTGAGTACATATCATATGAACAAGTTCTTAGAGATCAAATCCTAATGAGGACAAATAACAAAAAAGTACAAGAAAGGTTATGGACTACTTCTGACATGACTTTGAGTGATGCTATTGATGTAGCCAAGTCTATAGAACATTTTAAAAAATTTGGTAGAGAAATTAGAGGCAACGATAAAGGTGATGTATTCAATGATACTAAGGAAGTAGATAAACAAAAAAAATCTTTCCACACAGAAATGGAAATTCTAAAAAAATGTATAGTAGATTCAAGATCACAAAGAGTGAAAGAAGAGATATTCATTTACTTTGCTGCAGATGTGGAAGCAACACACATTTGGCCAATACTAAAACTTGTCCTGCCATTGAAAAATTTTGCCCCAGATGTAACAAGAAAGGTCATTTTGAGAAAGTTTGTAAATCTATTCCCAAAAGGGTGAATTTTATACAAGAGTCAAATATACTTTTATTTAATTTCATTACAAAAATCATAAAAGGGTGGGAAAACTACCATAGGTAAGGAATGCATAAAATGTATATTTTAAAAACTTTAAAAATGTGGAAAAGCACGAGGAAGACAAGCAGAAGTAAAGTGGCAGTAGTTTAAGTCTAAAGTACATACAGGCAGTGCAATAGAGAAGTTTTGAGGCTGATTGTTCTAAAACTACTTGAGTTGGTTGGCAGTTTCTATTTTGTCCAGTTCTTTTGCTGCGATTTTCAAAAAGCTTATGGCACTAAAGGACAATTGAATTGGTGAACCTCCGAGACATTGGATAACTGCTGCTCTGCAAGTTCTAAAGACTTCCCGAAGGACCTTTTTTTGAGTTTCCGCTAGGAAGGGGCAGATACATATTAGATGCAGTAAAGACTCGCCCCTACTACGCATAGGCGGCATTCCTTTGATTGCCACAAGTATTTCCATTTTGGGGTTAGGTCCTTTGATGGAAAGTACCCAAGCCTCAGTAGCGTGAAAACGTGTTTTTTCTGGTCGGAAAAGTGATCTAACAAATAAGGTTGAGGTTGCAGCCTCTGGTATGCCTGTACCATTGCCCAGGTGGGAGATTTTTTTTGTTAGGGCTGTTTTGTCTATTAGTAAAGAATTCAGTTTAATAGCTTTGTTGAACATAGATTTAAAACCAGAGTAGGTAGTGACAGTGAGTCAGGCCTTTTCTAGCTGCAGTGCCAAGAGGAACGCCTTCAAATCTTTGAAGATTGATTTTTAAAAAATTTTTTTACTATGATTAAAAAATGTATTGTTGGTAAGTTAAAAACCTTACAATATAAAAGCATGCATCGTGTTCATGAAATGATACATTTTTTAAAATTGTTGGAATAACATTTTGGTTAAAACTCTACTTAGCTTCTTACCTGGTGTTATAAGTGTTGCGGACTAGGTACGAATCAACAATTTGTTAGTAGCTGACAAGGCGTTGGTGTGTCCAATAATGAAGGTTCCCTCGACTCTAACGGGACAGGGGTGGCGGCCCTGATAACTTCCAACTGGCTTAGTGCTTTAGTTACAAATTTTGTAAACCCAATATTCAGCTTTATGTTATCCGGGTTGAAGGCTACTATTATGGCTTGGCGGCAAGATCGAATTCCAAGTCTTATCCATTCTTCTAGCAATAATAAACGTCTAGAGATAAGCATTGTTGGACATAAGCAGACTATGTGTTCCAACCCCACGGTGTGGTAACCACACAGCCTGCGTTGGGTGTGGCTGCCTTTCCGGCGCCATTCTGGATGATTTTTCAAAAAAGGCCATTCACCCAACCTCAGTGCCAGAAACTTTTGTTTCAGGTAAAGTGCCATGGTACTTGATAGATGAAAGGATTCTACTCCTGGGTTAAAGTTAGTGATTACTGCCCAAGTTAGTGATTACTGCCCAAGGCTAGTGGAGAAGTGTGGCTCAGGGGTTAGAGGCGGCAGACCCGGAAGCTGAGATCGGCCCTGGACCAGGGTTCAATTCCCCGCCTCGGCGGGTCTTGGGCTCAAAAATTCCACGGACTCGATAATTCTCGCTCCGGTGCCTTCTCGACTCACGGGTTCACACTCTGCGACTCTGGGCAATAGCTTGCTTAATCTCCACAACGGCCCCTCGCGGCGGGAATGCTGAGACGCCACCTACCCCCGGAACTGTTCGGGATCCCTCGGCTTTGCGATCTGCCCAGAATAAGGGAAAATCGAAGGAAATCACACTCCGCCAGTCTATAGTGACGGAGGTTTTTGCGCCCAAACCTGCAGAGCCCTTGGATGCTGCGGCCATCGGCGCGAGGAGCGGAGATGGAGGTTCCAGCTTGCTGAGCGTCCTCGAGGACGCTACGACGTCGGTTACCAATCAACCGGAGCAGGCACTGATGCAAGGCTTGAAGCAAACAGATGCGGCCAGCGCTCCATCAGAGAAGTCGGTGAGAGAAGCAGATGGAGCTGCTTCAAGAGAGCAGAGGGGCAGAGGGCCAGAGGGAGCGTTAAGCGGAGGCGGAGACGAAGGCGCCTTTGACACCCACTCAGAATGCTGCGATAATCTTACAGGCAAGAAGCAGGGTGAGTCAGGAGGTTCTCCGCAGACAGAAGGTGCACAATCTGGAGGCTCTGGGGTGAGCACCTGGGCAAGTAATCCGGCTCCAGTTCAACAACAAAGCATTAATGACTGTAAGCCTACAAGGTACCTGGAGAGTGGAGTTCCTGGGGGGGCAGCCTCACCGGACCGCTTCTTTTCAGTCAACGAGGACTCAGGGTCTTTAAGCTCAAGCGAGGTTAGCACGGAGGAGTCTACTAAGTCAGGGAGCAGTTCTGGTGCCCAGAAGAGCACGCAAAAAAACGTAAGTCTAGGAGGAAACCTAATCCCTCAGGGAGCCCCTCTGACCCTTCTAAAAAACTGGTTTGGGATTGCTCCGCCACTTCACAGACTTACCAGGACATTGGAGGTATCCCGATGCAACCCGGAGGACAGGCCTCTTCCCTACTCCCACCCCAGCCAGTTTCAATGGACTTACTATTCAGCACCCTCAAAACTATGCAAAGTGAGGCAAGGGATGAAAGCCGTAGGGCCAGGCAAATAAAGATACAGTACTCTTTAAGGGAGATGAACAAATTGTATGAAAAGGTTGCAGAACGGGTCTCCCTGTCAAAGCCCAGCTCACCTGAGTTTCTGTTCAGTTCTGATGTAAATGTATTGCGACTTATATAGAGCATGTATCACCCGAAGGCATCAAGGCGCTTGCCTTGGGAACCTGCCCTGGCTTTTCCCTGTGAGATAACCCCTACTGGGCATCCCCAAGGTGAAAGCCAGGCATCCCGCAGCGGGTGGGCCGCCGTAGTGGAGATTAAGCAGCTATTGCCCAGAGTTGCAGCGTGGGACCCCATGATTAGAATAGGCACCGAGGCGAGAATTATCAAGTCCGTGGACATTTTTGGGTTCAGGACCCTGCTGCGTCTGGAATTGAACCCTGGTCCCTGGCCAGACCTCTGCATCAGGGTATGCCGCTCTAATCAGTGAGCCACACTTCTTCACTTGGAGGTTGAAGACAGTCTGACCCCACCCTGAAACTGCTTGTTTCAGCACACTAGTTTTAAAACAGTGCACTAAGAACCAGAAGCTCAAGGGAAGGGGGGAAGTGGATAAAATAAAAAAAAGAGAGACAACACCGTTCTTGCGTTTCCACTGTAGAAGAGCTGCTAAAATCTACTGCCCTGTCTGACTTCTGTAGAAACTGGTGCCTAATGAAACATAAACAAAGAACAGATAAGTGCAACCTATCCCTAAATGTGTTTCTGACTAAACCTTAATCTTATTAGAAATTCTCTTCTAAAAGTACCTCTTGGATCCTGGTCTCAAGCTTCCAGTTTGGAATGTGTTACTGTTCTGGGATGTGCTTTCTATTACTGTAAAACTTCTGTAAAATCAAACGAATATCATTATCCGAATTACCAGCGTATAACATTCACCTTAATATAACTAAAGCCTAAATTCTTAATAGCAAACTCACTTTTTACACATTTCCAGACTTTTTATAAAACAAATACTGTACTTTTACATCAAAATGCAGCAGGTAATTTGTGCTAGTCCTTGATTCACTGTTTGCCTTGCTGTCAATGGTTTCCTCTGTTTGATTCTTAAAAAAGTTCCATGTAAAACAATGTTTATTTTACAAAGTTCCACAAAGTATTCTTGTAACAAAGGGTTTGCACCACAAAGTTCGTGGGAGATATCTTCTTCCAAATTGTCTTTACATGAATCCAGAAATCGCCAATAAAGTTCTTTCAGGTAATAAAAGGTTTTGCACTTACTTGTTGCTGAAAAGGGATACTGCTCCGTCTAACCTTGACCTCTTTCTCTTTTGCAGGTCGATTGCAGTGGACAGAAGAGGGGCTGAGTCAAGAAGTATCCGGAAACCAGAAGAAGGAAGAGCCAGAAGCTTCGCCTGTTGAAGTCAATGAAGGTCTGGAGAGAGCAGGAGTGCCAGTGCCGAAGGATCAGTTCTCAGGTAAGTGGGAGGTAGACGAGCACAAGCACTGGGTGAGGCTCAGGGGCTGCCTTTTATAGACAGGGCTGGGTGTGGCTCGAAGAGCTGGGTGTGGTTCGAAGAACTGGGTGTGGTTCTCACAAGCAGGTGTGCAGAGCTTCAGTTATTATGCTAATGAGTTGAAGTAACATATGGCCTAGGGAGGAGTGTTCTAAATAAGCCTTGGTAAAAGTAAGGTCCAATGTTTTCTAAATAAGCCTTGGTAAAAGCAAGGTCCAATGTGCAAACGAGACAGCAATGTCCAAACTTGTGAATACATTGAGCAACATACACAGAAGTCTTAGGGAGGGGCTGAGATGACAAGAAAGGCTTTCAGTAGTATGTTTAAAGAGAGCTATTACAGAGACCACTAGTGCAATGACAGGGGGCATGCTCTTTGCTGTGCACAAACCCTAACAGTCCCAAGTCGAAGAAAGGACTGGGAAATTAGAGGACGATTTCAGTAGCTTTCAATCCTTCAAGCAAGAGCAGCAGAAAGTGGCTGAGGATATGCAGTGGAATCTTGAGGACTATGAAAATCGCCAGCGCCACAATAATATTAGACTACTGGGTGTGGCAGAGGGGCTTGAAGGGCAGGACGCTAGATTGTTTGTGGTGAATTTACTGAAAGAGGCTTTTCCCAAATTAGCTTCCTGGCATTGGGAAAATGAAATCCAAAGGGCACATCGCTTCCCCCTAACAATCAGGAGAGGGCAAAATGCACAAGAGGTTAGGCCCAGAGCTATTCTCTTGTATGTAGGCAATTTTTTGTTGAGACAAGAAATCCTAGAGAAAGTAAAGCCAGAGGCAAAGCGTTCATTCAACAATGTCACCTTTTTTGCCAGGCCTGACTTTTGTAACGTTAAAGTGGAGCGTAGGTGAAGATTGAGGCAGCTAATCACCCCCATACAGGCCCTTGGTTCAGAAGCCTTTCTGCTATATCCTGCTAAATTGAAAGTAATTACCAAAGGACAGGTGAAAATGTTTTTTTCCAAAATCAAGGCAAAAGAACACATGGAGCAAGTGCTGGGATACAAAGGGTGGAGGGCGATAAGAAAAGCACGTCAAGGGTCGGGTACTAATGGGCCAGTATATCGAATATAGGGCCAGTTAATTCCACAGAATTGGGGAAGGATTTTGGTGTTTGATTTTGTTTTTGACTTTTGTTGTTTGTTTATTTAAATCTTTTGGGGGAGGGAGGAGGAGGCGACAGCTACATTCTAAAGCGACCACACATAGGTCATGCTTGACCTATTTGCCCGTAGCGGGGCGAGGGACAGGGGGGGAAGGGGCAGGGGAGGGATGGGGAGGGGGTGGGGGAGAAGGAGCACGCATTGGTTACACAGCGCTTAAAGCACATACAGCACAACACAATCTTTCTCTTGGCTTTATTTATAGATTTGGTTTCGAAGGCATGGCATACATTTGATGTATTTTAATGACATATAGAATTGCCTCAACCAACATCTGTGGGCTGAACGATGTTAATAAAAGACTACGAGTAGCAGCATTACTAAAAACAATGCGTTTGGACCTTGTTTGCCTACAAGAAACGCATATAGAGGGGGCAAAGGAGCTCCTGTTGGAGCAGCTCGGGTTTTCTTTATTGGCTCACACCAAGCAAGGATCCAAGACCAGGGGGGTGGCAATATTGGGCAAAGGCAGAGATATTGTTGTAAATAAAAAGAAGGAAGATCAGTGGGGCAGATGGGTGATGGTGGAGATAAGTTGCAGGGGTGAGAAGTGCACGCTGGCCTCAGTATATGGCTCTACCGAAGACGACCCCGATGTCTTTAAATTTTTAGATACAGAGCTAGCCCTATGGCCGAAACCCATTATCTGTTGTGGGTATTTTATTATTAATGGATCATTGGGGTCAGTTACACAAGCAGGGGGGGTTACACCAGTAGAAAGAGGAAAACATATAGGGCATTGACTGATATGGCACAACATAATTCTTTAATAGATCTCTGGCCCAAATTGCATCCCCATAAAGATGCCAATACTTATTTCTCCGCCCCCCACAGGACGGTGGTTAGATTGGACTATTTCTGGGTATCCAACTCCCTTCTAGGCGGATCCCAAATAGAAAAACATCCTCGGATTGTTTCGGACCATAATCCACTGATATTACCTGCTAAAATAGGTCAGATATGCAGAAGCGATACAGTCTGGACTTTTGAGAGAGCTTTGCTTAAAGGTGAGACATATATAAAGTATATTAATATCTGGATTAAAACATTTTGGGAGATAAACAGAGAGAGTGCATCACCACTCATGGTATGGGACACATTTAAAGTGGGAACCCGCGGAGAGACCATGAGCTTTACACTCCATAAACAGAAGGGGGAGAAGATTAGAGCGGAGGAAATGGTAAAAAATCTGTTTGAAGCAGAGGAAGAGCTGAACCTAGCTATTCAGCAGCAAAAGCCATTGGAACAACAACTTCTTAACATAATTACGATCAAAGCGGAAATAGTAGAATGCATTGCCAACAACGCCGCAGTTAACTACTTAATCAAGAAAGAGAATACCTACGAACTGAGTGAGAAGGTGGGCCACATACTAGCATTTCGCACCAGGCAGAAAATTTCAGCGTGTGAAAGTAAAGAGATCTGAGACGATCAGTGTAACAGAGTGTCTGAAGCTGAGGGAATAAGGGAAGTTTTTAGAGATTTTTATTCAGATCTTTAGAGCTTAGACGATGGAGACGAGGAGGCAGACATATCAGGATATCTCAGGAACATCCCACCCCGACCCTCCCAGTGGAAGAAAAGAATGCCCTGGACTCACTAATTACGTTGGAAGAGGTTGTTGCAGCACTGGATAGTCTCCCCTCAGGAAAGGCTGCGGGCCTGGATCAGATCCCCGTGGAATTTTATAAAGTCTTCCAAAAGATACTGGTTTCTGATTTGTTAAACACCTTGTTACATGCAGAACAAGGGGAGTCTATACCAAACTCATGGGGAGGGGCAGATATTATAGTAATTTTGAAGAAAAACAAACCACCTTTAGCACCAGGATCCTATAGGCCCATTACTTTAATGAACTGTGATGCTAAGATTTTTTCTAAAATACTCTTGAAGAGGCTAGCCAGAGTAATTGAGAGTTTGGTCAGCCCCTCACAGCATGGCTTTATACCTGGTAAGGGCACCACACAACATGTTAGACAGGTAGTTACACTATTCGATGCTGCGGGAGTCCCGGGAGACCCTATGGCAGCACTATTTCTAGACGCTGAAAAGGCGTTTGATAGGGTCTCTTGGGACTACCTGTGGACGGTAATGAGATGGAATGGCATAGGTGAGGGGTATATTAGAGCCATCCAGTCCCTGGATAGAGGGCCGTCAGCCAGGATCAAGATTAACAGAGGATGCGCAGCCTCGGTTCAGATCAGCAGAGGGACTAGGCCGGGATGCCCTTCCTCTCCACTGTTGTTTGCATTATATATAGGCCCCTTGCTGCGGAGAGTAGAGGCTAACCAAAATATCCCCCCACTAAGTATAAATGGCAAGGAGTTTAAGACATTGGCCTATGCGGACGATGTGGCGATTTTAACTACTAATCCTACCCTTGCTATTAGTGCGGATGAACTTGAAGCACAGCAATTGGGCCAGGTTTCATGATACAAACTTAACAGGGATAAGACTTAGATAGTGAAAAATCTCCACACAATTTGCCTTGACGAGACCACCGCTAGGCCTACCGAACTTGGAATGTCGTATTGCAAACAATGCAAATTCGATGTAGCCTTCTATAGGTATATTGTCATCTGCCCAGGTTTCCTGCAGTAGATTGATGTTGTGCTCCTTTAGGAAGGCACTAGTAGCTGCTGATTGAATTTTTTCCTATTCCGTTGATGTTCTACGAGCATATTGATATGCCTAGATTGAAAATATTTCAATCATTCTGGCTTCGAGCCAGGACCAATCTCCTGTTCCCGAGTTTTGCTGACATGGTTTGTACTTCTGTATTGCTTTCGAAGAACGACTTCTTGCTGTTTTTAATACTGAAAATGGGGCCGGGCTTGCACTGGGTACCTGGTCCTGATTAGTCTCCAAGATTGAATTATTTATTCTAGCCTGGTTTTCGATCCCTACCCAGCAGTAATGTGCGAGGGTGTTACCCTCCGCGTCCCTCATCCTCCAATTGTACTTGACTAGTGCACCTTGTTTATCAGGTATCTGAATTCTTAGACCATATTCTAGTTCAATTTGGGCTGGTTAAATATGGCGGGAGATTGCAAACAGGTTCTTGAAGAGAATTGATTGTGCCAGTTTTAGACTTGTGGCGTCTTTGACGTTCAAGGTTTCTGTGCCATATGAAATGGAGGGAAGGAATTTTGCAGCGATAACTTTTAGCAAATGTCTGGTGGAGCAGACTGTGAGCTTGTTTTTTAAGATTTTGAAAGTGAACTGCAGCTGTTTACCTTTTGTGTGACCTTGATCCAGATGTGTCTTGAAGTTGAGGTTGTTGTCAATTTGAAAGCTGAGGTATTTGTACGAGTCAACCTGGGTCAGGGGTTGTTTAGCAAAGTGCATCACCTTCGTTTTTTGGTGGTTAATTGTTAATTCAGCCGAGGTGATATAAACCTGCTGGTGTTTGCGCTAGGAAACCAATATCGTTCGCGTATTGAAGGCTAGGTGTAGGTATTTTGCCAAGTTTTTGAGGGTCGGATTGAATCGACCGAAGGTGCATGTTCAGGTCAGAAATGTAAATGTTAAAAAGGCAGGGTGCCAGCACACACCCTTGTTTTAACCCATTAAGAGTTGTGATCTTGTTAGTCATACTGTGCCCGTCTCCTTTCCTGATCTGGACCCACATCTGAGAGTTTATTATGGCCTCCAGTAACTTAGCTGGAACCCCCCAATTATGCATTTTTGCCCATAGCGTGGCTCTCAAGACTTTGTCAAAGGCTGCTTTAAGGTCAATGAAACATGCGTACAGTGGAGTAAGAGTGCCCATCCCAGCCCTAAATCTGGTTTGCGTGTAATGGAATAAGATTTATTCGGGCCGCCCAGTCCTCTAAGTCTGCCAGCAGGTTCGATGCATATATTTTTGTCTCCACATTGCTTTACGCAATCAACCTGTAATTTGAGGAGTCAGAACGAGAACTCAACTTATATATTGGGCTTAGGATACTTCCCCTCTAGGAGTCAGGAATTGTGTTGGAGGCTAAAACATCGGAGAAGAGTGGAGACATTTCGCTCGCCCACAATAGAGGATAATAGGTTTGGGAGATTGTTGGACCCTGGGGCGCCCTCGGATCTTAAGTATTTTATTGTTTTAAAGACTTGTTCTTTAAGGATCCGCGGGGGAAAGTCAAGTTGGAATTTCGTTGTATAATGATTCAATATGAGCTCCCCATGTTTCCTCCATTATGTCCAAGTTGTGGTGTTGGTTCTTGCCATTGGTTAGCTAATTTCCCAAAAGTGCTTGGAGTCTCTTTATTTACAGGTGTAATGGAGTTTCGCCCAAAGGTGTTCATAAAAAGCTTTTTTGGCAGCCTTTATGTCTATTTTAAGGTCTTTTCTGGCTTTTGAAATTAAAAGCAGGAGGTAATTGGAGGAAGCTGAGCCCTGGGTTCTTAGTTGTCGTAAGTATTTGTTCAAATGTTGTTTTTGAGTCATGAGGCATTTAGTAAACCAAACTGACCTCGAAGGTTTTCATACTTTGCTGCCAGTGTCCTGATTTGAACATTGTGATTTAGTTCTCTGATGGATAACTACCAGGCCTGAATGCTTGATGGTTCTGTTTTGGATTTCTTCAAGATACTAGTGCAGGTGCCCATGAAGTCGCATATGTTGTCCTTTTTCCATACGAGACGTTGGAGGTTGTAGCAATGCAGTTGTTGTGACGCCGCGTTAGCAAGGACTGGGTTTGAAATTTTTCTTAAGAGTGTGAAAGGTTGTGGTTGATGGTCGCTCTCTGCTCTATCCATGATTTGAAAGTTCGTGATGTAGGGAGCAGGTCCTGATCCGTGAGAGTATAGTCAATGATTGAAGCTGACTTTTGAGTAACCCTTGTGTATGTTGCTGGGCAGTCTGTCGGGCTTTGACTAATAATCACGCTCATTGAGAGGTCAGGCAGGTGAGCTGCGCATCTCTTGCCAAGGGTGTTGACTCAAATTTGGGCCTGGGTATGTCCCTTAGTGACTTTTATAAGGTCATAGTCATAGTAAAGTCCCCTGGCAGAATGATGTTAATGTCAGGGGAGGTAAGTTTTAGTGTGGCAAGTGAGGCTAGTGAGTGTTCCATACTTGCCCGTTTTTGTTTGAGCGCAGTGTGGATCTAATTGTTAAGAATCAACAGACTGGTTAAAGGCGGGGCGTCAAGTTTGACGCATTGCAAACAGGAGGAATCGAAATCTATGGCAGAGGCGAGTCCAGAAATATCCGTCTAGATGAAAGTGGAGAGACCCCCTTTTGCTCTCCCTTGGTTGGTCACCTTCTTAGCCGGTTTCAGGAATTCCGACTAAGGGTGTAGAATTTGTTAGCCATGTTTCCTGGAAAAGGAGTGTATTATACAAGTGCCGAGATCCTGGTGACTTGCTGGCTTCTGGGTGAGCAAAAGTGAAAGCAATTTTCCTGGCCTTAGGGTCTGTGCCTGTTAAAGGGCTGCAGTTGTCCGGGCCTTTGGTGCCTTTTAACAGACCCACTGAATGTGTTGGCAGGTGAAGTGGGCTAGGATAGCACTGAGGGTCGATCTTTTTTT